>NC_060153.1:31975816-32074781 GCF_021292245.1 Micropterus dolomieu
GACTGGAAAAATGTTGCCTGGTCTGATGAGTCTCGATTTCTGTTGAGACATTCAGATGGTAGAGTCAGAATTTGGCGTAAACAGAATGAGAACATGGATCCATCATGCCTTGTTACCACTGTGCAGGCTGGTGGTGGTGGTGTAATGGTGTGGGGGATGTTTTCTTGGCACACTTTAGGCCCCTTAGTGCCAATTGGGCATCGTTTAAATGCCACGGCCTACCTGAGCACTGTTTCTGACCATGTCCATCCCTTTATGGCCACCATGTACCCATCCTCTGATGGCTACTTCCAGCAGGATAATGCACCATGTCACAAAGCTCAAATCATTTCAAATTGGTTTCTTGAACATGACAATGAGTTCACTGTACTAAAATGGCCCCCACAGTCACCAGATCTCAACCCAATAGAGCATCTTTGGGATGTGGTGGAACGGGAGCTTCGTGCCCTGGATGTGCATCCCACAAATCTCCATCAACTGCAAGATGCTATCCATCAATATGGGCCAACATTTCTAAAGAATGCTTTCAGCACCTTGTTGAATCAATGCCACGTAGAATTAAGGCAGTTCTGAAGGCGAAAGGTGGTCAAACACAGTATTAGTATGGTGTTCCTAGTAATCCTTTAGGTGAGTGTATGTCCAACTACAAATTCTGTTCTTTGAATTTATTTGTTTAACATATTTTTTGGAGTCACAATTTTGAAAAGCATGTCACCTGCATTCCACTTTGCCAAACTCAAAAATACACCGTGTCCCTTAATCATTCTTAACTAACTTCCATGTATGTGTGTGTGCGGTCAGGTTCGTATTGTGTCAGGCCGTCCCATGCACTGCCAGGTACCTGGGATAGAATATACTATGGGGAAGAGGGCGGTCCAGACCATGCTAGAGGGAGCTACAGCCATTGCCTTGTCCTACAGCGGCGTCCTCTATATCGCGGAGACGGATGAGAAGAAAATCCACCGCATTCGACAGGTAATCTTCTGGACACATTCAAGTACAGTACATTCCTGAACATCAGATGAACAATTTTCCCAACAAGTCAGAAGTAGTAGTGATGTGAAAGTCAGGATTATAGTTATAGGTATTAAAGTATTTAACTGAATGATTTAGTGTGCCGTTTTCTTTTCAGCCGGGCGATTTTAATGTTCTTTTTTTTTTACTTCTGTCAAATGTCTATGTCTGGCTATGACCCCACCAGGTGTCGACTGATGGAGAAATAACCCATCTAGCTGGAGCACCATCAGACTGTGACTGCAAGGTACTACACTATATATTTATCACCTAACACTGAGGAGTGTCATTTTCACTCCTTCATGTTCTTATTTTATATGTTCATGTCATATCTTAATCCTGATTCCCTTGTCATAGTACAGCCGATCCATTAGTACTTAAAACTAGGTTAGAAAATGTTGAGAAACCAGCAAGAGACAGCTATATTTAAAAAAAAAAAAAAATTCCTCCAAAGCCACTGCCCCAAAACACACGTTCATGCGCAGTGAGTGCTCGCAGGTTGGTTGGTGGACAGGCATGAAGGCCAACCAGTCATTTCATTTGCTCTGTGCTTTCTGCAGTCCTGCTGAAGCCACAGATCCCACATTGTTTTCATTTTTGTGTCAGACTATTTGATTTATTGATTGCTGTCAGGAGCGAATTTTTTGAACATAAAAAAGTAAATCCTTCTGAAATAAATTGCTTACCGCAGAATAAATGAGTAGCAGTCTAAGAACGACATGGATTCAGTATAATACAATATAATGTTAAAGTGACTACAGCTAGTATCTGCTCAACAGGAATGTACTAATAATACAGTGGAATAAAACACGTTCATGTGAAGTTTAGTTCTACTGAATTGTTTGGTTGTGCCTACCTCTGTTCTCCAACACATGACTTCTTTTCTTTGTGTGCTTCTTCTTCTTCCTCTCCCACTCCCTAACCTTCCTCGGTCTTGAAGAATGACGCCAACTGTGACTGCTATCAAACGGGAGACGGCTATGCTAAAGACGCGCGACTTAATTGCCCGTCGTCTTTGGTGGTGTCTCCGGATGGGACACTGTATGTGGCTGATCTGGGAAATATCCGGATTCGAGCCATACGCCGCAACCAACCGCCTACCGGTATGTATATGCATATTTATACTTACACTTCTTTCTGTATTTGGGAGTGCCAAGATATTATAAATTAAAGATTAAGTTTAAAATATATATATATATATGGTGGATGTACATAACCCTTTCTGTTGCAATTGTCACATTTTGATAGCGTTCACGTCATTAAATAAAAGAAAGTAAATAATAATAGCCAATAATGTAAATAATAAAGATAGTGTATAATAAGAAAAGTTTGTCTGACTGTCTTCAGGCTCTCTGGCTTCAGGCCCCAGCTCCTACGAAGTGGCTTCCCCAGCCTCCCAAGAGCTCTATGTGTTTGATTTGAATGGGACTCACCAGTTCACCATGTCTCTGGTCACTGGTGACTATAAATACAACTTCAGCTACAGGTTGGTGTGTCATCTTTGCCATCATTTCTGGCATGTGTCATCATTTTTCAACGAAGATGTTTTTGCAGCACAAACTGTTTCTATCTCAGTAAGAAATGATCTTGTGTTTTCTTCTCTTTTGATACATCTTAAAAAATACAATTTCTTCTTTTTCAAATGTTCAAATTTAGTTAATTATCACTTTGCAATATTGCTCCCTCCATTCCCGCTCTCTCAGCAATGAGGAGGATGTAACCGCGGTGACAGACAGCAGTGGGAACACCCTTCGTATCCGTAGAGACACCAACAGGCTGCCTGTACGCATTGTCGCCCCCGATAATCAGGTGAGACCTTTAGCCGTGCTCCAGAACTCAATGAACTTCCAAATGCAGGCATTTCTTTTAACAAGAGGTTTTAAGTGTCTCTAACCAATTTGTAGCGATATTAAGATTTTGATTTGAGAGTCTAGGACATTGAGGATCCTGGTTTAGGAATTAAGGGTACATGACATCGTGTGAAAGAAAAAATGTAAGATGCAATTATCAAACTACCAGTTGATTTAAAAAAACTGCATTCAGCCAGGTAATATACCAGTAAATCATTTTATTATCATTTTGAATTCAGTGTTGTTTCTCACAAAAGTTTCAGGAGAACATGATATTGACAATAAAGCAAACCTACAGTATACTGATGTTTGATGCCTGAGGCGATGGCTGACATCAAGTAAGACTGTAGTGGCAGAGTGTGTTTAATCATTTTTGTATGTAACGTTTGCTTTTTGTGAGTAGCATAAAGGGAACTACAGCCCCGTGTTCAATAATAAATCCAATCTACCATGTACCTTGTTTACCTGTGGTGTGTGTTTTGGGTGTCTACAGGTCATCTGGTTGACCATCGGGACTAATGGAGGTCTGAAGACTCTCACGGCTCAGGGTCAGGAACTGGTATTGTTTAGTTACCATGGAAACAGTGGCTTGCTGGCTACCAAGAGCATCCAAATAGGCTGGACTACCTTCTATGAGTGAGCAGCATTACTTTGTTTATATTTGAGTACATGTCTGCTTTGTACTGACATATGGACGGACAGACAGATATTTTATGATATATATATATACATCCATCCATCGTCAACCGCTTATCCTGTGTACAGGGTCTGGAGCCTATCCCAGCTGACATATATTTTATGTTTTATATATATGTTTTAAACCGTTGAGAAGATATTTTGCAACACTTCTGAAGAGTGTCACCTTAAATGTTCTGCACCTGCTCAACGGGGTCAGCATCTGACAGGTGTCAAGCTGAAGCGACACACACTTAATCATCTCTCCACACACTCCATTAGTCCCTCAAGTTTATGTCTAGACATAACTTTTTTTGTGGGACCAGTGAACACTGATTGATTAGTCTTTTGACAAGAGATAAAGATAAAATAAAAAATCTACTTGACTGATTAGAAATTCACTGTATTGAAAATCTCCTTCCTCTAATTAAATACATTTAAAGCAGCTCCTGCTGAGTACATCCAGTTTAAATTCCACCTTCTCAGCTGTAAGAACCTGGCCGTATGTGTGTGTGTGTGTGTGTGTTATGTATCCATAAAGCACTTTACAGTAATGGCAACTAATGACCCCTTATTCCTCCCTCCCTGCATCCTCCCTGTCCTTGTAGCTATGACAGCGAGGGCCGTCTGACTAATGTGACTTTCCCCACCGGCGTGGTGACCAATCTCCACGGCGACATGTCGTCAGGGGCTGTTGCTGTGGACATTGAGACGTCAGGGAGGGATGAGGACGTTTCCATAACAACCAACCTGTCATCAATAGACTCCTTCTACACTCTGGTGCAAGGTAAGGTGATTACACAAGGGTGCGGATGTGTGTGTGTGTGTGTGGGGGTGTTTGCAAGTGAGTGTTATTTTGCGAGTGCCTTTGTAACACTGAACGGTATTATCCGTGGCTGTACGTTCCATTTTCAACTTTATTTTTAAATGGAAAGCAGTGCCAACTTGTTTTAGAGGAGCAAGCTGTGGCTGAGAGGCAGAGGCCGCTAATCAGAAGATCGGGACCCATTAACTTCAGCCACCACCACCAGCCTTTGCACTTATCATGGCAAAACACTCCAAAACATGAAATCTAGTACCTGAAACAGAAACAGCTGTGTAGGAGGAATACAGCTGGGTGAGGAACAGTTAAACTCAGCTAACAAGGTGAGGCTGCTGTTAGTGGAGTCACTAACACCATGGCAAGACACAAGGTAGCTATACTGCATCAGCAAGGTCTCTCCCAGGCAGACAGGGGTTTCCAGATGTGCTGTCCAAGCTCTTTTGAAGAAACGGGCAACGCAGAGGACTGTAGACGCAGTGGTCAGCCAGAGAAACCTCCTGCAGCGGATGAACGACACATCATGTTTACTTCCCTTCACAATCAGAACGCGTCCAGCAGGGCCATCAGCTCAGAGCTGCAGAAAACAGTAGGACCCTGGCGCTCCCATCTACTGTCTGGAGAAGTCTGGTGCGAGGTGGGCTTCATGGAAGACTTGTGGCCAAAAAGCTTCAGACATGGAAACAAGGCCAAGAGACTCAACTATGAACACAGGAACACAGGAACTGGCGTGCAGAAAAATGGCAGCAGGACCGATGAGTCAACATTTGAAATATTTGGCTGTAGCAGAAGAAAGAGTGTAACAGGAGTACAAGAGTGTCTGCAGGCAACAGTGAAGCATGGTGTAGGGTCCTACTGTGCTGTTCTAAGTAATGTTATCACGGGACAATGTGTGTTGTGAACGTCAGTAATATCTCCTAGCACCTTTGACTGGAGAAATTCAGAACACAATACTTGATCATTTGCTGATACCGGCCAACACGCAGCATGCGGCCTAGGTTGCTTGGTGACCCTAAATTGTCCTTAGGTGTGAGTGTGACTGGCTGTTTGTCTATGTGTGGCCCTGCGATGGACTGGCGGCCTGTCCAGGGTGGACCCCGCCTTTCGCCCGATGACAGCCGGGATTGGCTCCAGCCCCCCCGCGACCCTGTACGCAGGATAAGCGAGGGACAATTCAGTAGGCGATATTGGTAGGAACATGCCCTTGGCACCGGCACATTGTTCACCTCTTCTGATAATTCAAGAATTGAGGTGAACTGCAAAAGGTAACCATCATCCTTCATGTCAGACATTCTGCCTAAATGGTGAGGGAACACAAGAATTTAGCACTGATGCCCTTGTTAAATCTGAACTAATGAGCCAGTTGAAGTGAGGCCTCGAGTGGCTGGCAATGATTTGTTTCAGAGCGAGCTACATGTGCCAAGAGTGTGAGGGAAAAGAGAGTAGATTCCCCCTCAGAGTAGTGCAGTATTGATTGGAATGCAATAAGTTATTCAAAGCCATCGACAAGTGGAGCATTCCTCTCCATCAATTCACGTGCATTATTTATCGTTTCGCCTCCACGCTGTCATCTCAACTGCACAATGTGCAAGTGGTCTAGGTAATATGAAATCACATCGCAGTAGATGTTGTTGCAGACAAGAAACGGTAAACAAGTTGTTGCATTATGTCATTTTGTTGTTTTTGATTTCTTTGTGCGGAACATGTTGCTAATTCAGAACAAAAACAGTAAATGTTTATGCCTGTGCATTATCACGGGCTGTGTGTGCTGTCTCTCCCCATTCACTCCACATTGTACAAAACTGTTCTGTTTTGCTGGAAAACGGATGTGGGTGGCTGTGAGTGAATGATCAGCTTTTTAATGTGCCCTGGAAAAATTATGGCAGATACAGTAAGTTGACATAAAAGCTTTGTAAGTTAGTTAGTTTAAGTTAGTTAGTCAGAGAGGGATAACCTACCTGTTGGTATATCAGAAGGAAAAACGCTCACACACATGGACGTGCGCACACACACAGCCATTAGTCCTGCAAGAGGTCAAAGGGAACCTAATTAAAAGAGGCTGGGGGGTGTTAATACCTGCTCTGTGCGCCATTAGCAGGTTCAAACAGCCCACGGAAATTAATTCTACTGTTTTCTCTCCTTACATTTATCCCTTTATCTCTTTCCCTCTCTTACACTTTCATGCTCACGTCTCTTTGTCCTTTTTCTCTCTTTCACACTCAGCTACGTATTAATACTTAACTATTAAGTCTTAATACTAAACTGAACTGAATGAATGGCTTGAAACTTGCCACATTGAAATCATTCAATGTGAAATATATTTTGTTATTTGTCTCTGTCTTTCTCTCATATAGACCAGCTTCGTAACAGCTACCAGGTGGGTAATGACCATTCTCTGAGGGTCATCTATGCCAATGGGATGGACACACACTACCAGACAGAGCCCCATATACTGGCAGGTAAGCTGTTTTGAGCACCTGGATGGATAATCAGAGGGTTCATGTCAAAATCAAAAATCAGTTATTGTTTTTATATTTACTTTATCTTGATTGACACTGTGCAGTATGTGTAAAGTATTGGGTGTAAGCTATCTACATGGTGAATGCTTATGTGTTATATATTGCACAGTACGCCGCGTACCAGATTCCCATGTAAATGGTTTTTCCACCAAGAGTTTTTGTATTGCATGCTGTGTCAGAGGCCTTGTTCTCTGAGAAGCTAACACAGATCTCTGGGCATGTTTGTTAAAAGGGTCTTAGTCTACTCTGTAATTCGGTATAAGCCACTACTTGTCCAGCTGTACTGATACCACATTTTCAGCTAATTTAATTTGACACATTATGAATTGATTTTCACTGAGAGTATCAAAACATATCACATAATAACACAAAACATCACAGTTGGATGCCTTTGATCTGATCATCTGTCAAGCCAGCGTTTTCACATTTTAGTGCTGTTACTGCAAATTATTAATTATATATTTTACCATTTTCCAAAGCAAAAAGCAGCAGGTGTTCTTACGTTCTACATAGCTAATGCTTTGCATTCACATGTGTATTTGCGAGTGAATAGCACATTGGTTGACTGCTTTTTTTGTTTTGCATATTCTGGATTAGATTTTTTTGCTCTAAAATGTGGTATTCGTGCCTTTTTCATATCCATTTCTAGGTGCTGCTAACCCGACTGTAGCCCGACGCAACATGACACTGCCGGGAGAGAATGGCCAAAACCTGGTGGAGTGGAGGTTCAGGAAGGAACAGACACGAGGAAAAGTCATCGTCTTCGGGAGAAAGCTCAGAGTGAGTGCTCTCCAGTTTAAGCTTTCCATGAACAGTGGACCATAGAAAGAATTAGGCAATGAACTGGAACCTATCAAGGGCGTAACCAATGTCAGCTGGGATCACTACTTTAATCTGCTAACCGTGCTTTTCCCTTCAGTTCTTTTTCCCCCACACACCGACACCGGGTCTCTTACTGCAAACACACCTGCTTGCCTCGTCGCCTCTTCCTGTTTGCGTCTGCTCTGCTGACTTTCTCCATCAGCGGTTTGTTTTCTAAAGTCACAGAAAAAGACACCAGAATTGTCTTCTGGATTCTCCTGTTTTCAAAAACAGCAGGTGCACCGAAGCGATCGAAATCAACTGGGTACCAATTGACATCTTCACTGGTGTGTGCACAGTTCTTGTCTGTGATATCCATTATGTCTACGTCTTGTAACGTAATTCCAGATAACATCTCTCTCTCTGCGTCTGTACAAAATGCTAAAATGTGTCACCAAAGTCAGAGTGTCCGCCTCCCAAGCAGGGACCGTGCAGAAACAACTCGGCCCAGTTACATATACATGCTCAAATCTGTGGCAAACTGACACTATCATGCCAATTTTCAGTCATAGTCATAGCACCACCCACTGACTGACTGACTTAAATGAAGTTTTACCTCTACAAAGATTTCTATCATCCCATGAAACACAAAAGGCATCTTGGAGCCATACCCTAAACCCAATAGGAGGTCAGCCATTTTGAATCGAAAGTGAAATTTTCACCATTTACAGGCTTTGCACTTTAAAGGGTCCATGTGCAGTTTTCTTTGGCCTCTAATGGTGAGGTTTGCAGATTGCAACCACTACGTTTGGACTCGGCCAAAACAGACATAACAAACAAGAGACAGCATCACAGAACATGCTGGAAACTCAGGTAAACTCCCACTGCAAAGTTACAGTAATATTTTAAACTAACCCATGCTAGCTGCGTGATAAACTTACATTGACTGCGTTCAGCTGACATGACAGATCTGTTAGCTCACCTGCCGGCCTTTAAATAACTACCTGTGTATATTCACCAGAGAGGCCGAGCAATGTGAGCGTGGCTAAATGTACTGGATGAAAAGGAAAAGGTTAGTGAACTAAAGTAAATATTACAAATGAGATCATTGCCACACTTTATAACAGTTAGACCACAGTAAGTAACGTCACTGTAGTGAATGAGTCTGCCACTGTGGTCCTGCGCTGTTGCGTTATTGTATATTATGTGGGACACAAAAGTTACAGCGACTGAGATGGTGGAGAATCTGTGTACCTGAGTATTGGTGAGTATTTTATCCTTATTCAGAGTTTGTGTTGCAGACACCACATATTTAAATGGATCAACTTTACATGTACGTAGTGCAATTTAAACACCTTGGCAATGAAAAGAAGTTTTCACTGATGGGGTTGTATGTGGCTTGAAGGCAAATTTCAATGTTTTGGCATGAAACGGGGAGTTGTTAACTTAAGTGGACATTGTCCAATCTGCTCCAAATTTCACAGTCCCAGCCTGAAGACATCTACATGCTAATTAGAAGTTACTGTGCCACCTGCTGGCAACAGGAAGTACAGCTTATGTGACAATAATCATTTGATTTACGTGAAAGTTTCACGTTGTGGTGGATACTTACTGCACAGGAACATGACCTTTTATAATTAGCAGGTGTTCTCTACCACCGCATAGCGACACAGGAAGTGTGTAACTTCTTCATGCAGCTTCCAAAACACATGAAAATTGTGAGCAGCGTCGACAGTCCTTCAACAACTGCAGGTCCTGTTCATCGCTGCTTGCAACTTTAATTTCTTAATGTATTTGTTTATCATGTAATTATGATGTATTTGACTTCCACTGTCATTCTTAGTATACGTCTTAGTCAGTATATAGAGATTATATAGTCCGAGCAGATGATGCGTACTAGATTAAAGCTGTCAATCTGTTCATGGGCTCAGCTCAGCCCGAAGAAATTGTTCCACTAGTTCCTTTTTAAAGTAGGTGGGTGAATGTAGGCCATGTCCAGTTCATGTCAAACGATTCTATGCAAAGGGAAGGCAGCACTATCGGAGAGTCCTGTTTGGCGTTACTTGAAACAGAAGTCACGGTTTGCTTGGATCCACATTAACATCACAGGCAATACCAATGAGCAAAATGATTTGTTTCTGCTGATATTGAGTGGCTCACACTCTACAGGGCTTTTGGCTGTTATCCCAGTGGTCTTGTTTTTCAGCCAGCTGGCTACTTGCCACAGTCCCGATATCCTTCTCTGCCCCCTTTATTCACCTTGCTCCATTCTGCTAGTGCAAATTTACAAACGAATGAGTGGCAGAATAAAAAGATGAGAAAAATGACTCTTGAATGTTTTCCAGCAACACTCTCTTTTTAATGAAACAGGACTGTAAAACAATTGATTAGCTAATTCTTAGTATTTCTGCCTACTTTAAGAATCCATAAGGTGAGTTTAGCACTGAACCTGGGTAATCTATCTTTGTAAATTGTTGTTTGAGCAAAGAGCACGTCATTTAGAAAGCAATAAAGAGTGGCTAGCTGGCTCTGTGATGATACAGTGTTTTATGGGTATTGGATCAGAAGTTTGTTTGAATTCACTGGCTGAGGTGCAGATGTTGAATTGATCAGCCAAGAATTTAACAAGTTAACACTTTGTTTGTCTGTGTGTTTAGCTAGGTGCCCGACACTTCATCGTGTAGCACGCTTATTCTATTTTAATCCCTATACTGCAATGGTTCTAAGAATAAAATGGTGGTGTTTGATCTGTCTGATGCTGTTGTATTATGGGGTGAGATCAACATTTAAGCATATTGGGGCCTTCAGGCTTTTAGTCACGATCAGACTTTGAAAGGAGCATAGCAGGGATTCAGCGTAACTGCATGTTATACAGTCCAGTTTCAGTTCATTAGCATGTAATGTTTCAGCTGATCAAAGGTTTATTTGATCACAAGAGTTAATTTTTTTTGTCATTTGTGTGTCTCCACCCCTGCAGGTGAACGGTAGAAACTTGCTGTCTGTGGATTACGATCGAACACTGCGAACAGAGAAAATTTATGATGACCACAGGAAGTTCCTGCTGAAGATCATCTATGACACCCAAGGGCATCCGACACTCTGGGTTCCCAGCAGCAAGCTATTATCAGTTAACCTGACATATTCCAGGTAAGCCTTTCTATACCGGGGTATTTTATTATTTTAGCGCGCCCCCCACACAGCCCTGGGGGGCTCCGGTGCTGAAGTGTGTCCGCCAATCCGAACTGACTTGGGGTCTGTTCATGAGGAAGTCCGATATCCAGTTGTTGTATTTAAACCCAGAGTTCTGAGTTTGGTTCATGGGGGAGATTGTGTTGAATGCTGGGCTGAAATCAACAAACAGCATTCTGATGTAGGCGTTGTTATTTTCAAGTTGTGTGAAGCTTGTAGCCACGGCGCAGCGGAGAGATCTGACACGCGCGTTGGGCAGACAGATGTAACACTGCACTGATGACATGAATAAAATAAAAATAAAAATTAGGTACAAGATCATGATTTACCTACATATCCACAGTTGTTGTGTTTTTCCTAATAACAGACAGGTGACTTCATGAACAAAAATAATTTATTTTAGAATTCCCTTTAGATTTTCACGTGTGTTAATGTTCATTGACACTCAGTGTACCGGTAGCCGCATTTATAATAGTGTTGTTAATGACACTGATAACAATTTGTGTGTGTTTGTGTGTGTGTGTGTGTGTGTGTGTGTGTGTGTGCGTGTGTGTGTGTGCGTATGCATTTGTTTGTCCAGTACGGGGCAGGTGACAGGCCTCCAGAGGGGTCCAACCACAGAGAGGTGGGAGTACGACAGTCAGGGAAGAATCATTTCCCGAGTCTTTGCTGATGGAAAGACGTGGAGCTACACTTACCTGGATAAGGTACAGGTTAACACAATGCAAGCCATATGTACACATGTACACACATCACTAACTACAGTTTTACCAATACACACATGAAAACATTGTATTTGACAGACTTCAAAGGCTCTAATAAAGAGTTGATACGTGCATGTATCATCGTTGCATCATGTCACTGCTGGGTATTTCATGAAAGCATATGCTCAAGTAGAACCAGAAAGCACACGTGCGTCATTGTCTCTCAAGGAGGTACTGTGATAGAAGTACTGCTCGGCTCTGCAGAGACATGATGAAAAAAAAAAAGATAAATGACATGCCAACGCACACACACAGTTTGTTCTCTGTTTTTACCACGCACAAAGCAAGGTTATTGTGTTTGCCATGAATTCTGGTCAAGCAAAGTAAGCAACACTAAGGGAAGCTTTTTCCCCTGTGTAAAATCTGCTGTTACAAAGTTAGTGAGGGAATCGACCTGCCACAAAGCCCGTACTTACTAACAGACAGCCCACTACCCTTATGGAGAGGAGAGGAGGGGAGGGGAGGGGGAGAAATGGCTTGCAGTAGGTAAAAAGAAATGAAAACACAGCTCCCTTGTCTCTTAAGGAAGAAAAAAGGGGGGAAAGGATAGAAGAGACGGCAGTTAAAAGAAATAGACATGAAAAGGAAAACCTCTCATTTTCAGCTTTAAGTTATGTTTGTCTTCCCTTCAAGAGTACTGTGTTGGTGGTCAAAAAAGAATGACTTTGAGTTCCAGGGTGCAGGTCATAGTTTATGTAGCCTGGATGCTAATTTGGCATTTTCACTACATTTCAATGTGAATAGAATTTACAGGTTGCAGATTGTGTGGATTAAAAGTCGAGTCAGTAAGCTCTCAGTGTGCTTTCAAATCGACAGGTTTACAGTGCTATTGAATGGTAATGAGACTGTGGACTGGCAAAGTAATTGGTAAATGGACTGTACTTGTATAGACAACCTGCACTGTCTCTTAAGGTGGACAAGAGACGGGAATCCCTGCAGTACAAGAGCGTAAAAACAAAACCAATAGTACGAGGAGGAAGAGACTGGAGGGATAAATCAGATTCTTTATGTTTGTTTGGGAAGACGGGCAGACAGACAGAGTCCGGCACTAAACAACAACGGGCCTTGTTTGTGCACAGTGAAAGAAAGGAATGCTACAGAGAGACAGAGAGGGATATTTAAGGGCGTCTGCAAAAACAGAGGTACTATTGTGGAAACAAGACCCAGGGGATGGCGGGAGCTTAGTTAAAGCATGTTAGACAGCGGTAGGAAGAGACAGAGACAGAGGGAGAAATAATAGGTAGCAATAAAGGTAGTACATTTAAAGTGAAGGGTTTTTTTTTTCTATTTAAGTTTATTTAAAATAGAGAATATAGATTTGGGTGTCATCTGCAGAGAAAGGGAGAATGTAAGAGATACTTAGAAGACAAGCTAGGCTTATATATGGTTAATGGTTAATGGTCGGTACGTGGATAGCGCCGTTCTAGTCTACCGTTTTTCTATACAGTGTAAGGTTTTCTTTGAGCAAACATCTAGTGGCCATTAGAGAAAGAATCAGCTTCACTCCCAGCTGTGGTGGTTACCACATGATGAATACCAATGACTCATAGTTCCTGGGCAACATGCTGACGTGTTTGTCTGTCGGAACATCCCATTTCTCACAGATATGTGTTACTGAATGCCTCTTTCTACACAGTTCTCCCAAGGTTCAGTGAGCGATTTAATATCACAGTTTGATATGTAGAAAAAGTAGACTATTATAAATAAATCACATATTGTCATATATTAGACGGTGTGTATCAGTTAGGCTTTACAAGAGTTTTGAACTTTTAGTGGTAGTTTTTTTTTTCTAAAACATCCATATTGTTAAGGGTTGTTTGAGGCAAAAAAGGAAAACAGACCAAGGGAACTTCAAGTAAGCATTTCAAGAAAAAGAAAAGCTGTATTTAGGATCTGAGTGACAGTTATGAAAAATACAAGCAAGACCCTAGTTAATAAATTAAAGAAAAGAAACTGGAGGAGAGGAAAAACTGGAGGGATTTGAAGTAAAATGAAAGAGAAAGAAGCAGAGAACGATGAAAAAAGTCAGGGGAGGCACAAAAAAGTGACAGAACATGGGACGTGAGAAGAGACATGTGTTTTTCATTCACTTCCTTCCTCTGCCTTTTCACTTTCTTTCTTTGCTGAAAAGCCTCTTTGGGAAAAGGTTAGAATTCATCATGCACAGTGGGACACATACAACACCGGACCTGCGTCTGTACGGATGCAACATACTATAATTTATGATGAACACCGTGAGCGCAGTTGAGTGGGTGACATGCTACTGCAACTACTGATCAATATCTTTGTTGTCCCAAGAGAAAAAGGGTCTTACAGTCAAATAAACACAAATGTAAAAATCAACAAAGAAGAAATACATAGAGATGAATAAAAATCGAGATCAGTCCGCTCTACAAGAATTAAGCTTGGCCTGAAGCCGCTTCCTGGGAACACACACCCAATGAAATGGTGTATAAAAGTCATTATTACACAATAATACAGTAGATCAGTTTAGATCAGTTGACTTCAGTGAAAGAGTTGTGCAAAATGCACTGGATGACTTCCTGAGCCAGTTTAGCAGGTTAATAGAATCACGTATTAAGCACTTCTCTGACCTGTCTAGTTGGACTCATCGGGGCTTTAGCGCCTGCCTGAGGCAAAGAGCACATACCCAGCAAAGAAGACCAGATTAGATCTGCATTCTCCTCACATTTCAGATTATTGTCCACCACTACTCACAGTGCAGGAGGGTCCAGGAGGATTTGTGGAAGGGATGGCTTTGTTTTTTGTTTTGGACACCAGGTGGATATTGGTGTCACATCTTTCTACACAGATGTCCAGTTTTCCTCTTCCTATTAGCAGACGTGCGTGTGGTAAGCCCCCAAGCCCCACGGCCAGGACAGCGTGGAAAACACCCGTGGGGCTAAAAAGAGTAGCAGGGCATCCCCGTTGTTGTGGTAGATGATGTATGTCCAGCAAACATGTTGTGTCATGTGTGAAAGCTGCTTCCTTGACCTGTGCTGTCATGTCTTATTATCGGAAATGTTGGTCTTTTTTTCCCTGAAGCTGAGTTGAAAATGGACAGGCTGTAGCCTGTTCACGTGCTGATTTGTTTTTTTTAATCGTGTCGTAACTGTCCTTGCTTCCTTTGTGCTCTTGTGTGTGGCTGTTTAATAACATCCTCACCTGTGGTCCAGTTCCACAAACTCTGCTCTGTTTTCTGAAGGGGCTGAATCAGAGCAGCAACCCTCATAATAAACCAACTGTATCACCAGAGGGCAATATCAATATTGGATTATTTCACAAGCACACCAGATTGTTTTTTTTTTTACATCCACTGCCAATATTTTATTAGATATATATATATATATATAGATATAAGTTCTCGCTTTTTGCAGGATGTGCACATGGTCACTACAGTATGGTTAAGGTTATTGAAAAGTTGGGGTTATGGCAAATGCATTTTGGTGAAGTTATGGTTAGACACCTAAAAACATGTGGTGATTGTATTTATGATTGGAGGTTACCGGTCAGCAGGTAGCTAAACTAGCTGAAGAATGAGATGGTAAAGCATGAATGAAGTAGCCGATGCTTACTTCAGTGACCTGCCAGACCTAAAGCGGTCTGTTACTATGCATAATGCCAGTGGAGCACAACCCCACCAGATGGTGCAAAAAATCATGATATTCATCTAATAAAAGCTGATTAGAAGATGTAATATCAGCTGTGCTTGATATATTTAATTGTCCCACAGTGTCATTACATGTAGCATATGGTTCATTAAGTAAACATCATGTTTATTCTGTGTAAGAAGCATAGACTGTGAATGTACACAGCGCAGCGGATACGATTCACCCCTATCCTGATTGACAGGTCGCTGTGATCGCAGCTTATCAATCACAAGGTAGCCCCGCCCTAAAGCACCACCTGCTTTATAGATTTGAGAAAGAATCCAGGTTCAAGGCACCTCCACATGGGCTTCACTTTTCAGACCCGGTGGTTGGTGCTTGGTAAGGAGCTCCATGTTTGTTGAGACTAACTGGTGAAATATACATATATATATATTTATTTCCATCTGTCACATATTGGGCCCAGTATAGAGTGAAAAATTCTTTTCTACAACGTTGAGTAAATGTAAACTGTAGACTCTGTGTCATGTAGTGCTCTGATGACAGGTTTCATATTCTGTTCTGCCCTCTCTCTAACAGTCCATGGTCTTGCTGCTGCACAGTCAGCACCAGTACATCTTCGACTATGACTCAGGGGACCGTCTGTCAGCGGTCACCATGCCCAGCGTGGCTCGACACACCATGCAGACCATCAGGTCCATAGGATACTACAGGAACATCTACACCCCCCCAGAGAGCAACGCCTCTGTTACCGTGGACTACTCTGAAGATGGACAGGTGTGTGTGTAATAAGACTGCAATTCATATCTCCGTTTTTTTTAGTTTTGGCTTTTACACCACAAATGAAACACTGGAAATGAATTATCTTGATGTATCCATATTTTTAGCAGATGCTGTAGTTCTCTTTGTCACTGCCAATTTACAATATAATGATTTAAGACTGCAAGGCAGCCACACATTTCTTTGTGTATTTCCAGCCATGGTCAGTTCTGACAGGTTGGCTTACACAGCCATGATGAATCTAAAGTCTAATCAGCAACCCATCAGTGGGATCTTCTTCTTAATGATATTAAAACTAAACAGCTCATCTCCACTGCTCTCTCTCTCTCTCTCTCTCTCTCTCTCTCTCTCCAGCTCCTCAGAGTCGCCCATCTTGGCACTGGCCGCTGTATACTGTACAAATATCGCAGACAGGTATATGATTTAATGTCTTTATTTACACGGTTAACATAATTAAAAACTGTATTATATTCAAATATTTCAAATGTTAAATATATTGTTTAAATGTATTTTATAACACATACAATGTTTTAAATTTCTGACAATTTATATTTAAATATTTACAGTAAAATTCAGGCATTGGATTAATGTTTCATTCGTTCTTTGACTGTAAATCGTTAAAGCAGTTCAGTCAACTCACATATGAATAGTTACATATTGGATATAAATTTTTCCCCCAAGATCCTGAACAGTATTATCTGCTGTATAGAGAATAGATGGAAAGAAGATTTACTTTTTGCATCAAGGCTCTGTTTCGTGTAATTGAAAGCCATGGCAGGGAGAGATCGATACACCCCGCACATGGGGAACCATGAAAAACATGAAGAGTCAGGGGGACCCTAGGGTGGTGGTGAGGCGTGACATGCGTAAGTAGCAGCTGCAGCAGAGAATGAACAGCTTTGACAGCTTGAATAGACAGCTCAAGAGTTGATAGCAGTCATTAAAGTTAACTTACGGTGTGGCTGATCCTGGGTGAAGTCCATTATTGTAAACACATACTGCTGTTTCATTTCTCTGCTCAGAACAAGCTGGCAGAGATCCTCTATGACTCAACACGAGTCAGCTTCACCTACGATGAGACCGCTGGTGTGCTTAAGACCGTCAACCTGCAGAGCGAAGGCTTCATCTGCTCCATCCGCTACCGCCAGATCGGCCCGCTGGTCGACCGGCAGATATTCCGCTTCAGCGAGGACGGGATGGTGAACGCTCGCTTTGACTACACCTACGACAACAGCTTCAGAGTCACCAGCATGCAGGCTGTAATCAATGAGACACCGCTGCCAATCGACCTCTATCAGTTTGATGATATATCTGGGAAGGTGGAGCAGTTTGGGAAGTTTGGAGTCATCTATTATGATATCAATCAGGTGAGACGCAGTTGATTTGAATTGTCCTTAAATCTGTTTCTAATGGCAACAGGAGATATGGCTGGAATATCACATCGTTTTCCACATTACTGATGAAATGACAAAATGGTAACACCTGGAGACTCAATTAACTGATTTTAGTCCGAGTGTCACTTTGACTTTGATTCTTAAGAGTGATGCTGAGATGCTTTATGAACACTTTTTTGTTTGACTTCCTCAGATACAGCTGGTTGTCAACGGTTCAGTGTTAATGCTCCGTCTTGTCTGGTCAGTCAGGTCCAGGCTCTCCAGTCTCTGTAGAAATCCGGATGTGTAGGAACTAAACTGTGAACTGTTTTCTGACCTTGTCCCTCCCTCCGTCTCAGATTATCTCCACGGCAGTGATGACCTACACCAAACACTTCGACCAGCACGGCCGCATCAAGGAGATCCAGTATGAGATCTTCAGGTCCCTGATGTACTGGATCACTATTCAGTACGACAACATGGGCCGAGTCACTAAGCGCGAGATCAAGATCGGTCCGTTCGCCAACACAACCAAGTATGGTTACGAGTACGACGTTGATGGACAGCTGCAAACGGTCTCCCTCAATGAGAAGATGATGTGGAGGTAGGAGTAATTACATTTAGCTGAAAAAAGCATTTGATGATGCCAGATGTTAACAGTGTCATTTCCTGGCTTTGCAGGTATAATTATGACTTGAACGGGAACCTGCATTTGCTGAACCCCGGGAACAGTGGTCGGTTAACCCCTCTGCGCTACGATCTGAGGGACAGAATCACTCGTCTGGGAGACGTTCAGTACCGGCTGGATGAAGACGGTTTCCTGAGACAAAGAGGAGCCGAGATATTTGAGTACAATTCAAAAGGTGAGAATTAGCAATTGTACTCTGTACCCGCCTTTCGCCCAATGTCAGCTGGGATTGGCTCCACCCTGTACGCAGGGTAAGCGGTTGATGATGGATGGACTCAGTATTTTGGTGGGCCAACGTAGCAATTTAAAGACCCAGTCACAACAGAAAGTGACACAGCAAAGGTCATCCATGTGTGTTTCTGAAACAGGCCGTGCTGGAAGCTTGGTTACATCATGACCACTAGCATGGCTGCATGATGAACTACCAGCTGGGAACATGCTAGCGCTGACTGGACACAAAAGACTTTTGTGGATTCATTTCGCCCCTGTGATCCTGGTGATTGGAATCTAATAAATTGCATTTGCTGCAACAGTTCCCAGTTTAAAATGCTGGTGTGACAGAGCCTTACACTTCTTTACGTCACTTCACACCGCCATGTGTAGAATTATTACGTGATTATATAACATCAAAACTGTTTTTGTATGTAGATAAAAAGGAACAATACTACTTGGGGCCACCATAGGCAGCAATTTTTCAATCCTATAATTTCATAGTAGCTTTAACATCAATCTTATTGTCTTGTCATTCTTCACACCCCGATTCTTCCTTTTTATCATCTGTAATGCAGGCCTTCTAGTTCGTGTCTACAGTAAAGCCGCCAGCTGGAC
The DNA here is from genome assembly GCF_021292245.1 of Micropterus dolomieu. NCBI lineage: Eukaryota > Metazoa > Chordata > Actinopteri > Centrarchiformes > Centrarchidae > Micropterus > Micropterus dolomieu. The sequence continues at coordinate 31,994,726 of NC_060153.1, forward strand.
CATCCAGTACCGTTACGATGGTTTGGGCCGACGGGTGGCATCTAGAAACAGTCTGGGCCAACACCTGCAGTTCTTCTACGCCGACCTGAACTACCCCACCAGGATCACTCACGTCTATAACCACTCCAGCTCTGAGATCACGTCCTTTTACTACGATCTGCAGGTAGCTGCCCATTATGTCAAATTTTACAAGCAAAGTAGTTCTACAGTATCTCCAGATAAAGACAGGCAAAACATTGGATGTGGAGGAGTCTAGCTTTCTCCAGACAGAGCTCTCAATGACTGTTTATGAGTAACCTTTGGTTTTCACTCTCAACTTTTGACCTATGATAGTCTGTGTGGAGCAGGTTTCCAGACGTGAACTTGTTTTATTGTGAGGAATATGCTTAGTGATTCAGCAGCAGCGCGACCCTCAACAATTAATAATAATAATTGTGACATTATTATTCACAGCCCACCTCTTATCACTTGTGGCGTTACAGAATACAACAGCAATAATAAAAATCATCATTACTATTATATTCATGTCTTAATTGGAATATGTATTGTTGCGCAGGGCCATGTGTTTGCTATGGAGATCAGCAGTGGAGAGGAGTTTTACATTGCGTGCGATAACACTGGGACCCCACTGGCTGTCTTCAGCAACAACGGACTATTGCTTAAACAGGTATGTGTGTGAGTGTTTTCCTGTGGGACAAAGGAAGAAGGCGGTTGAGTGTATTTTGTGCATCTGTTCAAATTCTATGATTGAAATGGTTTTGTGTCTCTTTTTGTGTGGTAGGTGCAGTACACGGCATATGGCGAGGTTTACTTTGATTCCAACCCAGACTTTGTGCTGGTAATCGGTTTCCATGGAGGCCTGTATGATCCTCTGACACGACTGCTGCATTTTGGAGACAGAGACTATGACATCCCTGCTGGGAGGTAGGCAGTCTGTCACTTACTCGCTCTTTGCCAGTCCAAGCATAACATTCTATATAACAGGATGCTATTCCAGCTTTGTCGGTGTCACGTCTGACCAGAGTGTGTTTGTTATGAAGGTGGACAACCCCTGACATCAGCACATGGACACGTGTCGGTAAAGACCCCCAGCCCTTCAACCTCTACATGTTCCGAGGCAACAACCCCATCAGCAAGATTCATCAGGTCAAAGAATATGTCACAGGTAACAAGAAGATATTTATAGTAAAAAAGTTTTGGATAATAGCTAAAACTAAAAGCTTGTTAAAGCTGAATGACCATACATATTTGTATGTATCTAGCTGCCCTTAAAGATAATTTCATTTATTTGTGGATGATACATTATATAGTGAAGTGGAGGGTTTTATGAATGTGCTGATGAAAATGAATTGTAGATAAGTCTGTTGCTTTTCATCAGAAAAAACAGCAACTCACTCTTCAACTTCTTTTATTTTTCTCTATCCCACTGCTGTCTTTTTATGTAGATGTCAATATCTGGTTGGTCACATTTGGCTTCCATCTCCACAACGCAATCCCAGGATTCCCCATTCCCAAGTTTGACCTGACGCAGCCGTCGCTGGAGATGAAAAAGAGCCAGCTGTGGGATGACCTGCCTGTATGTATCCTAAGTGGTAAATGGGCTGTCCCTGTATAGCGCCTTTCTAGTCTTCCGACCACTCAAAAAGCTTTTACACAACATCACATTCCTGCTGATGGCTGAGGCTGCACATCAGAAACAGAAACTAATCCTGAGTGTGGCACAGCAATCACGAACAATTTGGGGTTCAATGTCTTCGACATGCCTTCTAATCTTCCAATTACCTGGTGACCAGCTCTACCTCCTGAGATTAATGAATAAAAGATAACATATGAGCAACAATCCCGTGTTGTATTAGCAGCACACTGTTATCTGTCATCACAACTAATGGGCAAATCCACATTCAACCACATGGAGCAGAAAATGCTGCACTGCACAAACCTTTAAGGTGCGACCAACCAACCGGTGACGTGACAACAGGTATTTTGTTGTTACCTTATATGACGTCACTAGTCATGACTGTATTAGACCAATTATTTGAATTATATTTTATCTTATAAAAAGAATAAACAAGACACATGATAAAATTACCATTAGGAAAGAGAAAAGTATTTTAAACATGCAAAATAAAAAACATTAAAATAAGCAAAAGAGATGAGAAGAAGAAATGGAGAGGAAATTCATGGAGCAATATATTCAGAAAAAGGGCTAGGAAATCCAAACATAACCTGACGTTCACAGAGAAAAGAAAATCAGGAAATGGAGGGGAAAGAGGAAACTGTAGGAAGAAATGGGCTGAGAATAATGAGCAAGACAAGAGAAGACAATAAGGAGTCATCCACCGAGACCACTCATTCATGTATGTCTCGGATTAAACTCGCATTCGCTGCCCATTCCTTTTCTTACACTCGTTCAGTTATTGTGGCTATTTATAAACTTGTTTGGTGGACAGGTTATCAGTAATTCACACTTGTGCACAAAGAGTGAGAGACGGCGCAGAGATTCAGTGAAATAAAGACAGTCAACATGAACACTGAGGACAGAGACAAATATAGATGCGGCAGATTCAGAGAGGAACTGGAGAGAAAACGAGGAAGCGTTGGACTGACTGAAGGTGTTGTTTGAAGTGGGAATGTACTGGACTTACTCGTGCAGTTTGGGTGCAGTAGTGGCCTTTGTCACCAGGAAATCCAGAAACAACAGGGGTGTTGATCAGACGAGTAGTTTACTTGTGGTCATATAGAGGGCTGTGGTGTTGGGAAAATGCTGTAAAGTAAGAACGCTGCTCAGAAATAGGGTTTAAATGGCAGCAATAGTTATGTAAAAATGTAATAATTATTATCATTACTATTATTTAATAATTAATAATAGAATTTAACTTAAAGTTAAATTCACCTCGGGTTCTAGTCTTAAACAAAAGAAAATTGATAGCCAGTTACCTCATTTAGTCTCATAAGATTATCAATGTAGACAGTGGCGACATATTCACTCTTACGCAACATTAAAGAAACCAGCATGCATAACTACAAGCAGTTATTTACAGATAAACAAAAGTAAAACACACCAGGTGAAATCTAACTAAAATGTACGGAACTAAAGGACGAAGAGGTCTGTGCAAAAATCTGTGCAACCTTGCTGTTGGGCATGCCGTCGAGACAGCGGCTGATCGTCGACAACATAAAAAGAAAAAGTCATTATCAGTCAGAAAACGCTACCCCTGACATCTTAAATAAAGATGGCATAAGATATGTAGTATTTCAACATGCTCCTCGTCTCCTCACAGTACACGTGGAGTGAGGAGTGGTGCAATGTAAATCGATTCTGTACTGGGATATGAGTATATCAGAGTACGCTACCCTGAAATGATGTTATAATACTGTGAAATATAGGAACACATAAGGTAGCATTTTTCCATAGGGCAGAGCGGCTTGATAGACTATTGATTTGCGCTTCGACAAGGCAGCATATATCATCAGAACACCGGGAACACCCCGCCAGACCCAGTCATCTAGCCATCATAATTTGGCCCTTGTCAAATCCTGATGCTTGCCCATTCTTCCTGCTTCTAACATCAACTTTGAGGACACAATGCTGCCTAATATATCCCACCCACTGACAGGTGCCATGGTAACCAGATAATCAGTGTTATTCACTTCACCTGTCAGCGGTCGCTGATCAGTGTATAATCTATTAACATGTCTATTTTTGAACTAACTTTTGCACAGTACTGTATGTGCAATATTTGTTTTTTGTGTTTCTAAATATCTTGTTTGTATAATATCTAGTGCTGTTCTGCAAATGTGCCTTCCAAAATGAATCTGTTTTTTTTTTTTTTACGGACAGTAAATGCAACAAAGAGTCAACCGATACACTGTGCAAAGACACCAAGGCTACGTTCAGACATTTTTTTTGGTCGTATGTGACTCAGATCTGATCTTTTCACTTCGCTGACCCTCGCCATGAACAAAAAAAATCATGTGACTCTCTTCCTCCTCTACTTTGCTATCATCTTCTCACAAATTCCCCCTCTTATACCTGAAATCCATCAGGTCACCAGCTCTTTTCTGAGTTATGTGCATGCTATTTTTCCGAGCGGACACAGTGGGGAGAGAGAGAGAGATGTCCAGCACCAGAAACCGTAATGAAAAGGACAGAAAGTTGTGAACATTTGTCATAATTCGGCAGAAATGTGACCCGTGAGAAGACAATGAAAAACGGGAGTCTCCCGTGAGCTAACCTCTGTTGCTTCTTGTTTCCTTCTGTAACCGCTGTTCTAGGTTACTGCTGTGTGTTCGTCTTCTGTGCATGCGGGTCACTTTCAGGCCGCGGACAGTTCACATTGGACTCTGATATATAATATATAATATATAATCCTTATTTGTAGAGCACTTTTCAAAAACAAGTTACAAAGTGCTTTAACAAGTGTAAAGAATAATACAAAAAAAAAAAAAAAAAAAGAGAGAGATAAGAGCATGAAAAAATAATATAAAATTAGTAAAATACAATAAAATAAAAGGGATAAAATAAAGTCAAATAAGATTGGGAAAAGCTCTCCTATAAAAGTATGTTTTAAGAAGGGACTTAAAAAGATATGGGCCACATTTAAGCAATAATGTGAACTGTCAAACAAAACCAAAAAAAATTTATCATTAAGGCCTGCACGCTGAACGTAGCCTAAAATCTATTACACATATATAACACGACAATAACATACCTCACAGATATAAAAACGTACTGAACATGATTCTAAACATTCTTTAAAATTCTTCACCGTTAGAGCACTTGTTTTTTGTTAGCTACTGTTTGTTTAGGGCAGTGTTTTTTGGACCAGTACCAGACCATATAACACCTGTTGAGGGCACCAGGAAACAATATAAATTGGCAAAAAGAAACATATAATAGTTTTAAATAAGCTTTTTTTTGTTAAAAGGCTGGTCGTCGCTGACACACTGTAGCTGCCGGGGCTCCCTTCACATGAACTAACATCGCTGATATAAGCTTTATGGATAAATGGATCAGCCCACTCACCATAAACTGAGTCTGAAATGTACAACCTGAAAGTATCAAACAGTAGACACTTCACTCAGGTGCCATCGGAACTTTGATGATTATTTACTTATTGAAGAAGTCACAATGTTTTCTGAAAGTCTGCTGCAGATTTAGTCTTAATGCCGACGTGAGTTTAGGAGAGACCAGCCCATATAGTTTTCTGTGTTGTCTGTATTATCATGCAGTGTTATTTTAATGCACATGTTAATGATGTCCTAAAGTTACTTCCTCTTTCTCTCATCCACAGTCTATCTCAGGTGTCCAGCAGGCGGTGATTCGTCAGTCTCGGGCCTTCCTGTCCTTTGAGCGCATGCCAGAAATCCAGCTCAGCCAGCAACATTCACACCAGGCCAAACCCTGCCTGTGGTTTGCCACTGTCAAGTCTCTGATTGGCAAAGGAGTGATGCTCGCTGTGATCCAGGGCCGCGTGGTGACCAACGCTCTCAACATTGCCAATGAGGACTGCATTAAGGTGGCTGCGGTCTTAAACAATGCCTTTTACCTTGAAGACCTACATTATACAGTGGAGGGACGAGACACCCACTACTTCATTAAGACCAGCCTGCCTGAGAACGACCTGAGTGCACTGCGGCTCACCTCAGGCAGGAAGTCACTGGAAAACGGTGTAAATGTCACAGTGTCCCAGTCCACAACGGTGATGAACGGGAGAACACGGCGCTTCGCTGACGTGGAGCTGCAGTACGGCGCCCTGGCCCTCCACGTGCGTTACGGGACGACGCTGGACGAAGAGAAAGCGCGAATCCTGGAGCAAGCGAGGCAGAGGGCGCTCTCGAGCTCCTGGGCCCGTGAACAGCAGCGCGTGAGGGACGGGGAAGAAGGAGTTCGGCTGTGGACAGAGGGGGAGAAAAGGCAGCTGCTGAGCAGTGGGAAGGTTTTAGGTTACGATGGCTACTACGTCTTGTCCATAGAGCAGTACCCCGAGCTAGCCGACAGCGCTAACAACATCCAGTTCCTACGGCAGAGTGAGATAGGGAGGAGGTAACACGCTGATTTCTACCCCGTGACTGTCAAAGACTAACAAAACGTTTTAATACAAAATGGATGTCACAGACTGAACTGACTGAAAACTAGCCACTGAAGAGACCCCATGTTTGCAAATTAGTTTTATTCTGAGGACGGTAACATAGTATGTATGGACTGATGATGTAACCATCACCACAAGGCAACTGACCTGACACATTATGAAACTACAGCTGTGATGGTTTGAAACAGTCTTCATGCGCCTGCAAAATTTCAGTCTTTTGCCTTTTCTCTCTTTCTTTTTCTATCTTTACTTTCTTTCTTTCGCCATGTCGTCTGCACGCATGCCCCCCCCCCCCCAGGTAGGCAGGGCTAACCTGAGTGCTATAATCATGTGCTATTTATCTGTGAAACTGGGGGATGTTGACACTTCTAGCCAACTGAGCATTTCAACAGCCATCACAACCAGATGAGCCTGCAAGCATTTAGACAGTTGTAAACTGTCAGAGCAGTAAGTATGACAAATGCCTGTGGAACCCTAACAGATGTTGCAGGTATAATATCTGTGTGGGTCCAGATGTGACCCGTCGCTCTGGGTTATAGACCTCTCTGAGCCACGTCTATTGTTTCCGTGGCTGAAGTCCGTGGAATGGACTGTTGTGGACTCGAAGATCGACGAGCGACAGACACAAAAAAGGACTACAGTTTGTACAAAGGAAAAAAAGACTGATTTTTCTGTTTGGGGTTTGAGTTTTGTTTTTATATATAAACTTGCTTCAGACGAAAAGGGGATATAAAAAAATTACAAAAAAGTGTTTACATACTATTACCTATACCACTATTACTACTATTACTACACCACCATGATCTGAAGTAAACGAAACCAGAAACTTTGAGTTTGGTTTTTGTTTCTTTCTTACTGATATCTATGATCTGTCTGGTCGGTTCTAAAACCTCTCCTCCTAATCCCCTGTGCTTTTACAAGGTCTATAAGATCGTACAGTTTCAGACCACTATCAGCAGCGGCGTGTGAGGGAGCAGGGCAACCACGGCTGTTTGTGATTCTTTGTGGATGTACTCTTTGTGGACCGAGTGGGCTCCCTGGTCCTCTTGTCAGCCCAGGTGTCCTTCACTTCTGCAAAATGTGACTCAGCCTCATAATGCATAGACCTTGTGCTTTTATCGGTCGAAGGTAGTAGTGTTGCTTGCAATAGAAACATGTTGTCATGGCTTTGGGGGGGCAGGGTTGCTGTGAGTAGTAACTAATCGTTGCTTCTCTCCTCATTTTTGCTCGTTTCTCCTTCGAGGGACTGCATCGCCATCAGTGACTTTAATGAGTAACAGTAATAGATCAAAAATCGATGTGGACGTTTTCTCATTGATTGTGGGTCTCTGTACTGTTTTAGAGGAGTTTTCTTTGTGTGTATGTGTGTTTACAAGGGTGGTACGGCAACTTTAACCATTTTCAAGGAAAGAACAGGAACTTTATACAGAGAGTTAACATCATATGCTACCAATCTTTTTTCAGAGACAATTGAGATGAGTTGACAATGTTTTATGGGTTTATCTTTTTTTATTTTGAAGGTTGAGAAATTCCACTTATCCGTACATCAATATTAGTCTCAGAGAAAGTAATTTATGTACAGTGTTTCTACAGTAAAGAATAAAAAATCCTTGAAACTATTGCTGGGTTTTACTGTGTTGTACGTCTGTTTCTTTTTCTCTCCAAACAGTAAAGGAAGTTCCTAGCAGAAATGAACATGGTGTCACAGTGTGATGAACAACTGCATGTCCCACAATTCCCCAGTTGCTCCATGCAGCTTTGTGGTATTGTTATTGTTTACAGATACTTGCACTGATACAGGTGGGAAGTACTGCACCACTTTGAGGCTTGTATTTGACTTTATTCTTTCCATTTTATGCTACTTTAAACGTTTTCAGAGGGAAAACACTCTGACAGCTATAGATACCAGTAACATTAAAAACACAAAAAGTAGTAAAAATACAAAGGAGCAGTGTCCACAGTTGTTGTGGCCCCTTTATGATATGTTTGAGTGATTAGTAGGTTGATCCCCTTAAAACTTCACTGCCCAAAAAGGTAAAGTTATCCCCTTACATTTATCCTGTGACCCTTTCAGAGGCGACACGACCTCTAGGTTGGGAACCACCAATCTAAACTTTTGAACTGTAGCGTAGTTTCATTTTGATTGTTTCTGACTGAACTTTTGTAACATCTGGTTGAAGCAGAAGTACTTTCAGAAACTGAGTTGAACGCAGTATGAATGGTGAGAAGGTGAACGCTTTTACACTGTCTTCACTTTACTTCCCAGCAACTGTCTCCTCCTCTCATTCTTGCTCGAACTTTATTACGACAAACACACTTGGCTGACAGTGAGGCTGACAGAGCGGGTTAAGACTTTGTGCTCTCTCTTTCTCTCTGGCAGCAGTAGCCTTATCTCAGCTGCATCACACTGACTAGTCATTTAGGTTATGTCAACAAGGATTTTCTTTCATTCAGACTCTGATTCATGTTAGATCATTTATGCAGAACTTTGCTCCCTCTCTTTCATGGTTTCTCCGACTGCATTGAGGACAGCAGTAACCTGGGGGAGGAGCAGGGGGCTCCTAACAGGATGGCTGCACAATGTAATCAGAATAAAGCCATTCTACTGTGGATTCCCCGTGTATCTCAGGAACGAGTTATATTAACCAACTTGACAGAATGTCATAGAAAATGGAACTACAGTTAGAATTCTGACTTCATACTCAGAAGTCAAATAAAAACATAAAAATAAAGTCAGAATTCTGAGAACAATTCGATTAATCCTAAATGGCTGCATCAAGTCTGCATTCAGAGACTAATGCCATAAAATCATTGAAATGGCCTGCACATATATGCGCAAACGGGAGTGGAAGAGAATAATATGGATAAATGAAACTGACAAACTCTACAAGATCAGCCTCGATGGAGCAGCAAGAGAATCTGACCAACGTCACGTTGTAACGTGAACCCTGAACATCTGCTATGAATTTCTGCATCCTGAATATGTTATTTAATCTAGAGGCCAAGGCCTTGACTTGGTGCACTTATTTATTAAGTCAATGAAGACTCGCTCTCTCTTTTTTCCTCTCCATCGTCCATCTTTTCCTCAGTCTGCCACTGCTTCTTCCCCATGAGAGTGCTTTGTCACTCCTGCTCTGTTCTTCCCTCAGCAGCGCCTTGGCAAATATAGCATGTGATTCAATTGTAACCACTCCCTGTGTTTGTGTAGTATCTGCCTCGCGCTCTTTGTTTAGTGACCAAAATCAAAGTGCAGCCCAGTCCAGCCATGCAGAAAGTGCTTAATGTGTCTCAGAGGACTGTGGTTTTCAACAGGAGGTTAGAATACCAAGCTGCCTCAGATGAACATATTTTATCAGCGGGGGTTTGCAAGTGTGAATGCCAGATTTCAGGCTTTCTGCACACTCCATACCCCAAAGGCATTTCAATACATGCCCAAACTCTCAACTACCTCCATTGTGAACTTTTGTTCAGCGATCCGTGCAAGCATGAGGGAACAAACAGTAACCAGGTCTTGGTCCAAAATGCTCTTCTCTGGGAAAAATGTGTCCCTGAAATGTTCTTGGCAGGGAGCAACTGTCAAAACAATTAACAAATTTGTATGTTGTCTCCTTATCCCTTCACATTCAGCCACCGAAACGGTTATAAACAACCTTTTAAAAATCGCCAAAACACACCTGACCCTTTACATTTTTCTGCTGTTAAGAAGAGATTGCATTGTTGGTGATATTATCTCAAACCGCCAGCTTCCACTAATTTCTAATTCAGGCTGTAAACTAATGTGTTTATCATTTATTTATATTATTTTTAAAAAAAGTTTTTCATGTCACCTCTGCAACAAAGTCTAAAGGTTGTACTCTGCTGTACATATTTGTTAAATAAGTAAATCTATCTTGTTAAGATAAAGTATTAGACATTCAACTAAAAAAACACCTCCTGTCAAAGCATTGACAGAAATGATGTCAGGGTCTGTATTCCATGCAGAAATGGGCTGCTGGATGCATTTAGTGCCTCCGTGTGTGGGCACGTCAGCAAAAGTGTTGAATAGCAAATATAATACAATGTGTTTGACATTGTGTGTTTGTGTTCAGCAGCTGTATCAGTTGAATGAATGCTTTAGTGTGTGTGTGTGTGTGTGTGTGTGTGTGACAGAGATAGTTCTTCCTGTATGCATGGCAGTCAGAAGGAGAGAAATAATGAAGTATCTGACTACAGGCCCATAATTTTCCCATGAATATCTTGCTAGCAGAATTTCAAACAATACTTGCAGATGGAATATTTGAAGGGAATTGAAAAAACTCTAACTTGGCATTTGGGTTTTTATTAAAAAGCACAGCAAGGACCAACAACACAGGTCAAGATCCAGAGTTTAGCCCTTTATGGGAAGTTGTATTCGTGCGGTGGCAGTAGGAAAAAACTGTACTTTAAAGTATCTAACAGAACATGAAGTGACATTTAGTCAGTAGCCATGCATTTATGATGTACAGGTGCAAAAGCTCATGGAAATCAAAAATCCATCTCAATACATTTGAATATTAGAATAAAGAATGTAAGATGTCTATGAAGATTCTCAGTCATCCAGGTCATAGTTATCCAACGAAGGTTAAAATGAAGGGCAACTGGACTTGGTTGAAGCTACTAGAAGACGTTTCGTCCCTCATCCAAAGGACTTCTTCAGTTCTGACTGACTGGCAGGGAAACTCAGCTATTTAACCTCAGTGGGGTCGTTGGCCCGGGTCATCGATACCGCTGGTTCGTTGGAACACTAACGAACCAGCGGTGACCCGGGATAACGACCCCACTGAGGTTAAATAGAACTGAAGAAGTCCTTTGGATAAGGGACGAAACGTCTTCCAGTAGCTTCAACCAAGTCCAGTTGCCCTTCATTTTAACCTTCGTTGGATAATAAAGAATGTATAATACACAAATGTCCTTGAAGTGGCCTAGTGGTGGTATAGATATATCCAGGTGCCTGACCATGCAGGACTCTATATGTAAAAATGAGCACCTTAAACGGAGTCCTGAACCTGACCGGGAGCGAATGTAATGAAGACAGGATTGTTGTTTTGTGACTCATCCAGCTATAACTGGTATAGCAGCGTTTTGAACCATTTGTAGACGGTCCAGAGACGGCTTGCTGAGGCAGCTGAAGAGGGAGTTAAAGTAGTCTAACCGGGATGAAATAAAAGCCTGAATTATCATCTCAAATTCTGGTTTTGACACAACAGATTTGAATCTGGCAATGTTTCTTAAATGAAAGAAACATGTACGTGTCAAAGATTTAATATGATGATAAAAGTGCACAGATTGGTCAAACATAACACCAAGATTCCCGAGGTTTGACTGAATCACTGAGTGATTATGGGAACTAAGCTATCAGGTGCAACACAAAGGACCTCAGTCCTGTCTGTGTTCGGCTGTAAAACATAATTAGCCATTGAGTCCTTAATGGCAGTCAGGCAGCTGTTCAGTCCAGTCATTTTGTTATCCTCATCAGGCCCAAAGGAGACATACAGCTGGATATCATCAGCAGAAGAGTCATAAGAGACACCTTTGAATTTGCTAACGATGTGACCTAAGGGGAGCATATACAAAGAAAATAAAATCGGGCCCACAACAGAACCCTGAGGCACACCACGGGAAAGGGCAGCAGTTTCAGACATGTAATGGCCCTGTGACACAGAAAAGCTTCTCTCTGAGAGACAGGAGGGGAACCACTCCAGGGCGCACTGATCTCAGAACTTACTGGGAACTGGTTCATAATGTTGTGTTTTTCCTCCCCCTGTATTTTAGCAGCAAGTAAGAATTATATGCAGAGCAACCCTGATGAGATTCAGCTGCATTCAACCAATAAACATAAAAAATAATGTCCTGTAAATGTGAAATTTGTATCAGGGTTTGATGATTAGAAAGTCCAGCCATACTTTACTGTATACTAATAATATATTAAAGTACACGCAGCTTGTAACACAGAGCAGCTCCCAGTACTCAACATAACAAAACTGATTTAATGGGCAGCTTCCACTACAAATTAACTGAATATCAAGGTGCCTCTATATTAATTTGGAACCTTGTTTGAAGGAGATAAAAACAGATTTCAGGTTTTCCCCTGTGCAGACTGCCATCTGATCTGATTCACAACACAAAAGGTTTTAAAATCAAACACTCAAGAAAGTGTGTTCAGCGTCCTTGTGTATTCCTTAGCCCAAAGGGAGTTTTAAAAGACAAAATTGTGAAAGCAGCATTAAAAGACCTTCCGCCACAGTCAGCCACATAGGGCGAAGTGTCAAATTAAACTGTCTTGAATATCTGGTTAATCAAAATATCAAAGGAGGCCAAAGTCGAGGTATCCTTGAGTTTTCCTTTGGACAAAGCGGGGGGCAAGAAGACATACAGAAAAGAGGCATCAAAGTCCCTTTCAATCTCGTCAGTTTTCCTCTACTTCCCCGCCTCATTCAGCAGCTCCCCAAGGTGAGCTGTTTGCATTTTCACTTGGATGCGCTGTTCAGCATTCCAGGGTGGTTAATGGAATTAAAATCAATGACAATCTCTTCTCTCTTGGGGTTGATGTGTCATGGAGAAGAAAAACAAAATACACATAAGTCCGGGACGCTTAAGTATGAGGACACACATGGAAAACAGCAAAAACCATGGATGAGGATGAAAGTCCCCTTTCATTGTCTTTCTAGGTCACACTTCCATCTGTCCCCCCACCCCGGATACATTTTCAAGGACCGGCAAGATGGAATCAGACAGAAGTTAGTGTGGGAGAGAAAGGGTGCAAGATGAGGAGGCTAAAACCCATGGGCACTAGCATCAACCGCTAGCAGTCTCTTAAGGTGTCGAGGAGTGAGGTTTACTCACTGCACAGTCTAGCTGGCTACCGTCTGTTGGCTGTAACAGCCTCTATGCTGCATCCTATGTGAAGAAATAGGGTCGGGTGTGCAAAATCCATTGGTTTAGATAGGCTCAAAGCCGATGTTCCGATGAGCATCATCAAAGCACGTGAATAAATCATGTTGTGCTTTAGTTGGTTCTAGTTAGATAACGTTAGCTTGCCGGCTAACAGCGACCAGTTGCTAACGTTATCTGGTGCCAAATACACACTACTTCACCAGCTACTGCAACCCATATTACCATCCTGTGTATTGTGGAAATTATGTCAAAGTGTTGATTTAGCCTGCAAGAAATGATGGCACGGTATACAAAGCAAATGTGGAGCGATTTGTTTATACTAGCCTATATTGATAGGGGCATTTTTTGTGATGCTGTCTCCGGTGTGTCAGTCTCTGTTTTGGCCCACTTTGAGCATGTGCATCAGGAACACGCTTAGGAAGGTAGTGGTTGCAATCTGAAACCTCACCGCTAGAGGCCACTAAGGACTACACATGGTCCCTTTAAGTGACTAATAAAAAAACACATAAAGACTGCAGACTACTGGCAGCCCGATGCTTCAACCAGCAAAATGGGTCAATACACGAAAAAACAGGTGATTTGAATTGAAGCATGTATTTGATGTAGCTCATTCACATTGGCAATATTACTACTTTGTTTACACAGTTCAAAGGAAGTGCGTCTGCTTAATTTGCCAGTCAAACGCTGTCCTGAAGGACGTTAATGTAAGAATTTTTTTTTTTATGAGTGCTCTAAATCCCACACAGGTAAAGAGCGAGAAGAAAAGGTGACCTTTCGTTTAACCCCTTCTCCAAACAGTAACTGTCCAATAAATGTAAACGCTCTGTATTTGTTTTACACTACATCACATTCACTATTCGTACTCAAACAGAAAATAACATTCACACACATTCATACACTGAAGGAATTAGGGGTTCCGTGTCTTGCCCAAGGACACGTCGACATGTAGCCTTGAGGTGCCGGGGATTGAAGCGCCGATCTTTCAATTAACGGACAACCCGCTCTACCTCCTGAGCCACAGCTGCCCCAATTATAGCTTAGTAACTGTAACTAGGCTCTGCAGGCCTGGCCAGCTTTGGATTTCTCTACATGTTTAAGCAGCGTGCACAGGGATCTGAGTTATCTCTATGAATAAAGATATTGGTCTTTTTTTGTAGTTGTAGTCGCAAACATGTAAGGAATAGATTTAACTTTGTCTTTATCTTCTCGTTGCATGTTGTCGGCCGCCTGCTGCCACCGGGTTCCTGCTAGACACCCACTGCTACAGTTATTATTATTATTATTAATCAGATTAATATTTCTACTATTCATTTGTACTGATGTCTGTACCACTTCCACTTTACTGTTGTTATTGCTTTTCTGTGTGGATACTGGGCTGCTAAAATGATTGACAAGATGTAGGTGCCCATGCGTTACTCCACCATTTCCACCACTGTATGTTGGGTAAAAAAGTCTGTGACATATTCTACAGATGTAGATATTAAAACTGTAGCGAAGGGTGTGATGCTGCCGATATAATGTCTATGACTATGAACAGATCATGCTCACTGTCTGTAGCACAGAAACACACCCCAGCTCTGAATGAAACATTTCCAAAATTTCTGTTGGACTTTATTGACTCTAAAATGAAGTCTTTTAACCTTGTGGATATTCAAGTCGACATTACAATTTTTGCTTTGTGAGCCTATTAGCTGGCCTAATAAATTAAAAATAAAGTTTCCATTTGTGTATTCTTTTGTTGTTGTCTGGAGGCTTTAATGTTCTCAATTCCCCAGATATTAACATGTAGCTCTTTTTAATATTATTTTCTTATGACACTGAAGATGAACAGACTGGGGCCCCAGATACCTTAAATTACATTTTTATTTTAAATATTTAGTTTCAAAAGTAACCTGACAGCCCAAACTTGAATTGTTTAGAATATTTCATATTATATTAAGGATATATTATATATATAAATATATAATATAAATATGCAAATGTGTGCACCTAAAACAGGGGGGAAATGGTAAGATGGAGATTGTTTATGAACCTGACATGATTAACATAAAATAAGAAACTTTACTGATCCTGCACTGGGGATATTTGCATGTTGCAGCAGCTTCAGAGACAGTGGAAAATTAAACATAATATAGAAACATACAGATTAAATGTAAATAAAAATAAGGTAAAAACGAATAAGCTATTAAGAGCAAATACAAATTTCACATTTCGTAATGACTTGAAAATTGTTTTGGTAAGAGCAGTGTGTGAGTGAGCTGCATGTAGAGTGTTTTTTAACAACCGTAGCTTACTGACCTCCTTAGGCGACATGCCAAAATAAATACCAGCTGCCCTCTTGATGTACGCCTGCAGCTTCTTCTCTTGGTCCACAGAGAAGACTCTAGAATGTGATCTGTACCCTGGTGGTCTGCCCTCCTCCTGCAGTACCTGAGCAAAGTGACTTGGCATATGCCATGCGACTTAGCAGCTGCCCTGAGACTGATGTTTCTGACAGAGATGTCCAGAAACGCCCGCTCATGCAATCAGGGCACTGAGAAAATCGCCTTGTTATTTTCGCCCCGGTTTACCCCTACTTTGTATCCCCACAACACGAATGACACAATTACAAAACTCTTCAGTCCAAGGCCCAGCATCACTGTTCCCATTAGGAGTAATAGTTACTGGCGAGTGACATTTATTAGTGATAAAATCTTCTTACTGCATATTCAGGTGCTTAAAACTTAAAAGGCTCAGGGCCCAGGACTATACCTTTCTCCCTGGCATGAAAAGTCTCTTTCTCCTTTTTGATAACTGTAAATGACCCATGTAAACATGATGAATACTTTCTGTGTGTGTTGAGAATTGTAAATTAGCATAATTGACGCCCCAATAATACAGTATAAGCCTCAGCGTCCTGCCCCACATGTCAGCAAGTGTTCATTCATGAAAATGACATGAAGAGTAAAAAGAAGAACTTTAGGAGTTCAGAGATTGAATCATCATTTTTAATAGCGTCAGCAGTGGAATTAAGGGGAAAGGGTTGGATCTGTTTGGCTGTCTGAGTAGTTGCAGCTTTAATAAGTTTCACATTTGTAGAAAAACAGCCCGTGGTGATCGAAACCGCAACAAGCACCATTTGTCTGTCTCTGCTAATATATCAGCACGCTGTCACTCTCTTCCAAAGGCCCGACACACTGAGGCATCCAAAGATTACACTTCCAGCCGACCTTATTATATACAGAGACAAGTTAACCTTCAGTTAGTGCATCAGTTAAGTTTATTAAGTTTAGATACGTGTTATACAATAGCATCAATAGCCAATTTAAATGAACAATTATATTGTTATTGTGGGAGATTCTTTCCTTGCTAATTTATTCTGTATACTAGAAGTGTGTATGCTGTTAATGTGCTCATTTATTGTAGAATTGTGATGGGCTCATGTTAATCCAAAAAGCATTATTACTCAGAAAACAGCACAGGAACAGTGGCATGGGAACCAAGGTCATTTCACTGTACAGAGCCTGGGAAGTTCAGTGATAAGCTCTCGATTTGTTTCATAAAGACAGAGAAAACGCCTTTATAATGAGCAATATATATCCTCCCGTCCTCAAGAAGCCTACTGAAATATACCTTACTTTCTCAAAAACAACCTGATGTTATCCTGTCCCACAACAGCAAACACTTCCAACTGTTGTTGTCCGCTGGAACTAGATGTTTTCTTGTGTAATGGCACCATCAAGTGTGTAAAAGCGTAATGGCATATGATACTGTTTTAAATTTTGAATCCATCAGACTGTTAATGACTTCTGTGTTTTGACTGAGAACCAATAGAAATATCCCAAAAAGTCTGCTAGGAGGAGCACATCTTAGAAATATAAATTGACTGATCAACTCTATGTGAAGGAGATGTGCTGCACTGCGTGAGGCAAATGGCGGTCACACCACATACTGGCTGGTTTCAGGACCCCACCCAATACAGTGAAACTGCACATTTTGGAGTGGCCTTTTATTGTGGCCAGCCTAAGGCACACCTGTGCAATACTAATAAAAAGAAACACTAGGAGCAGACTAACTACAAACTTATACAGGATGTAAAGCTAACAGAAACATAGAGGGAAAGATATCACAAAACATAACACACACGTGTGTGTGCATAAAATCAAATCCCTCAGCTTCAGCTCGGAGTAGGCCTCTCCCTGGCTCAGCTTCCCCTGTGCTGGACCCTGACTCTGCTTTTACGGATTGTACAGCTACATATGTACGAGAGGAACAACAGTAATAAATATGACTTACAATAATCCATTCTCTAATTCTACAAACACACTGTCCTGTACCTGTCACTGTTTTGACTGGTTCCATTTACCTTCTCCTCCTGCTGCTCCTCATCTTTCTTCTCTTCCTCCTCACCAACATGACTGGGGTCATCGTCATCCTGTCCCTCTGCATCACCTCCACTGACCTCAACTGCTAATATACATAAAGACATACAGAGAATCCTCGGTGAAATAGGCAAATTTAGCTGCCTCTTATGCCAACATTTTTTCTTCTTAATTCTTCTTTTTTCGGCATCACATTTCTTTTTCCTTTTTCACTCTCTTCTCCACATTTAGGCTACTGTCTCTGTTGAGCTCATCACACAACCCAGCGCTGACACAACGCCACAATGGCCAGTCCGTCCCTGGCTGGGACGTGCACAAACAGACATCAAAAGGGGGCCCTGCCCTTTTTCTTCCTCAAGAGAAAGTCCCATTTTATATAGGTATCTTTTTAAAATATTGTTACAAATTAAATAGGCTGTAAAATGTATATTCTTGTTTGCGCACAGCTTCCCTGTCAAACAAATATATATCATGAATAAGAAATTTAAATATGAGGTTGGCCGATTTTTTTTTTTTTTGGTGATGAACAAAAGACTAAACTACCAGTACCTCAAGTTTACAACTAATTAGCCAAAAGACAAAAGGTAATAGTTAACTTCTGTCTTGCTAACATGCATGAATCTTGAGCTACTAGGCCTAATAAGTTAGCTAAAGTTTAGCTAAGGCAATATATCAAGGCCTTACAGGCTATTGAACTGTAGCCTACTTAATGGAGACACTACAAGCGAATACAGTAAAATTTGTGTCTAATAATGTCATCAGAATTGCGACATTGATTTGCAAGATAGCAATAAGGTGAAACTCCCCAGGGTGAACCCAATTCACAGGTAGCTTGGAACAATTTATCCCTGGCTGAAACTAGATCCCAGACACTACAAGGGGAAGTGGTTTCTTCTTCCGTTTCTTCTTTGGTCTTCGAGCTCGTACCATTCTTGGAGTCAGGTGTTTTGCAGAGCATTGACTTCAAGAAGGCAGCGGGGGCCAGATGGACTTCATCCTGTTTTGTTAAAAATGGCTGCAGAAACTATAGCGAAGCCACTCGTTTACATCTTTAAACTTTCCATTTACACAGAGCCTATTTCATTGAAACAGGCTTATGTCACGCCATTACTGAAATTACTGAAATAATTATACAAGAACTATCGCAAATCTTTCGGTTTTAGCAAAGGTTTTGGAGAATTTAGTGTCTGCATCAAACTGGTTTTAGATCCGGCCACAGTACAGTTTCTGCTACTTTAAAAGTTATTGATGACATAAAAGCGGTGACTGATAAAAAGTTGTTCTTTATGGCTGTGTTTGTTGACCTTACAAAGGCATTTGATACAGCAGACCATTTCATGTTAATCAAAACCCTGTTGAATATTGGTGTTGGGCACAGAGCTGCAAATTGGTCTCAGAGTTATCTCTCTGAATGGACTCAATTTGTAAAGCATGGGGATGTAACATCTGACATCTGTCAAAGCTTGACCCTCTTCATCATGCGGCTCTTGGGTTCATCACAAATGCTATCAGACACATCACTGCATCTTATATAGTATGGCCATCACTCAAACTGTGCAGGATGCAACACTGGTACATTTTTATTCATAAAGCTATTTTAAGTCTTTTGCCTATTTATATCTGTTTAAAGTTTGCTCATTTGCAAGTTATACATATCATTTAAGATCTAGTGACGGTCTTCTTTGTAAGGTACCAAGAAAGAGGACAGAAGCAGGAAAGAGGAGTCTGTCTTACTATGACCCATCGTCCTGGAATGAACTCCAGTCTAAGTTTAAGATTGGCGCGCCAAATTCCTTAGCTGCTTTTAAAAAAAGAATATCAGACATTCTGACGGACATATGCACTTGTTTTTAATTAATGGTAGGTAGATCTCTACATTTACTCCTTCTAATTTTGTTTGTTTTACATATTTAAACGCATTGCATTTTTGTCTATGTAAAGATCTTGTAAACTTTGTGTTACTTTGTTAATTTGTCTCAATGGCACATTTCCAGTTTAAATAAAGGTATAAATAAATAAATCAGGTGTTAATTATTTTCATAGATTTGACGAGGCACTGCAGGTGAATAGGATAAACAAAAGAACTAAAGCATATCGCCACAGAACTTCCTCAGTTAATGATTTACATGAAGAGTCTTTTACCATGAAATGTTATGTTTAAATATGCAGATTAGATTATTTTGGTTCATTTAAAATAAATTTTCAAATGCAGACAGATAGAGGATATATATATATATATATATATATATATATATATACACACACACATATGGGCTTAAAATAATCTCCATCTAAGATTGTATTTTGTAAGTTTCTTTTCCTTTAGAGTAAAAGAAAATATTGAAGAAAAATACTACAAAAATCTCTAAATTGACTACTGGGCTACATGAAAAATGTGTCCTGCCTTAAACAGTAACTTCATCTCCTCATCTAATAACTATCCATTCTATAAATTTGTTGTATGCTGATATATCTTTTAGTGTTGGGCAACGATTAAATTTTTTTAATTGCGATTAATCGCATGATTTTCTGCGATTAATCACATAGTTATGCACAAACTTGAATAATGAATTCTAAAGTAGTGTATTGTGCAGTTTTAATTAAAATGTCTTGCTATTTACACAAAAGTGCAATAATGTGGTTTGCAAACACTTAAAACAAATAAGGCGATTTTTACCAGCAGTATTCCCTTTACACAGTAGCGATAAAATATTTCGTGTAAATCTCAACGTAAACATTAAAGAGGTGGTATTCTGCTCATTTTCAGGTTCATAATCTTATTTAGGGTTTGTACTAGAACAGGTTTACATGGTTTAATTTTTAAAAACCACCACATTTTCTGTCACACTGCACATTGCTGCAGCTCCTCTTTTCACCCTGTGTGCTTCGTTTTAGCTATGGAGTGATACATCTTGCCTCTTATCACGTTAACATAGTTTTTATTATTATTATTATTATTTTGAAAGTCCGTTGCTCACTGGCTCTGAATACACATCCAGTCAAACCATGGGTCACAGGAGGGGCGGGATGTTGATCAGCCTGCAAATCATCCATCCAAATAACCAGTGGAGGGAGGCTTCGGCACGCTGGATGCAGCGTGTGGGAGAAGCAGATAAACAAAAACAAGACAAGCGATCAAATGCCATAGTGAAGTGGATGCATGCTGGTTAGTACTGGGGAAGATGTCAGATGTAGGAATGTTCTTAAAATCCCAACGCAGGGTTGCTCTGCCCTCCAGTGATATGACAGGAGACAAGTGCTCCGCGAGTAAACGCCAGGCGCTCTATGGAGAGTAACCATGGCAACGGCTTCTGTGCATTACACAGCTGTACTAGCTGTCCTATTTAGTAAACAGTAACAGATTCCAGAAACTCAAAACAGCGAGGATCGGTCATAGACCGTTTATGTTGCTCCCTGATAAAAGAAAAATGTTTCTGCCGATACCTGTTCAGAAAAAACAAACAAACAAGAAAACAGATTTATAGCCTATATGTTAACTTGCTGCTCAGAAGGTCTGGACTTCTGGACTCTGACTTGTTTTAACAAGCTGGATAAAAGGTAATGCTTTGGTTTAATATTTGTTTTCATTACACTGTTTACTTTGAGATTTACAAAACATATTTTATTGCTACTGTGTAAAGGGAATACTGCTGGTAAAAAGCACCTTATTTGTTTAAAGACAAATGACATCTGACATTTAGTAAACAGCGTCCATCTTGACAGCGTTTGAGCACCAACATCATCGGTGTAAAACAGAGACCCTCCCGGGAGTCTTGCACTGACAGCTCAGAAAACTTGACCCATTAATAATGATTGACTGAACATATGTAGATATCTATTTTAGATTTTAAAATATTGCTTATTTCACATTTGATGAAATGCACACATACACTCACGAAGCCTACACATTTGTTAAACCAAATGTACACAACTTTTAATTTTTCTTGGGTAAAAAAAAAAAAATAATAACATGACCGCAACCATATTGTTAACAGATGAAAAAACAAACACATTCACAGAGGCAGAATAGAATTTCATTTTGGAATTCATCTTCTGTAGTCTTATCAGCCGGGGACTTCATTTTCATGATAATATTTCTTCCTCTACAGTAATTACACTTGAGACTTCAGTTAAAAACACCTGCAGGAGTTTATCTGCAGCTAAAAGGAACTTATTGGAAAATAAAGCAAGCTAATAAGTACATAAAAATGAAAATCAATAATGCATTAATACCAAAAAGCGGCAAAATTGCGGTGTGACATTACATTAAACCAAACTAACATGAAGATCATGGGTCATCATTTATCTGCAGGGTGTTGTGGAGCATTTAGTGTTCTTCATCAGAGTGGAGGTTATCTGCAAGATCAAGAAACGATAAGATTAAAGTCTGGAGAGGCAAAGGCCCTGATTGGAATAAGGTTATTAACGAAAAAGCCACTGTGGAAGGAATCAAAGCTGAAATGGTTAGGACTGTAGTCTTGTTGGAAGGCCCAGAAAAGGTTCGGCACTGACTTGGAACAGACAAAAAAACAGATTTGGCCATTGAATTGAATGCAACATTGGTCTGTCAGAAGGGAAAAGGAGAACGCTAAATCAAAACCATATGCCCCAAATGTTTACAACACAGCAATTAAAGTAACAAAAACGTCCTCTGCTGTCTCACCTATAAAGCATCAGACACTGAGCTGGAAGAATAGGAGGAGCTTGACGACGGACATGCTGGTGGGACACTTAACTAAGAGAGAGAGGTGAGAAAGCAAAGAGAGACAATAGAAATATCATTTTGTTTGAAAATATTCTTAGTCCAGGGTGAAAACCTGAAAACTGACTCAGTGCTAGTTTGAAGCTAAATCACATTTTTAACCACCCGTGAAGGTTCCCAAAACTGCAGCTTCACTTCTAACTATGGACAGAATTTACTCCTGGCTAATCTGGTAAGTGCAGTGACATTCCTTCACAATGCGAGAAGGATGGAGCATTAGACTGAAATTCTTTGATTTGATATTCATAACTCAACCTCCTTTAGCGCTCGTGGGTTTTGGGCACTGACTTTCTTTTTGATGACTCTTAGACGCCTCCCGGTGGAGGAATTCCAGGCAGGTAACACCGTACAGCAACAGAAGTTAATTTCATTCATTCAGAGAAGATCCAGTAATTCTGTCTGACAGTCTATAGCTGAATGGGATAACCTGTATTTTTAAAATATGCGCATGGATGACATAATAAAATACTCAACGCTCTATTGTCCTGGTAGCAGCAACAGGGATCACTTCCATTGGTATGATTTGTATTGATCATATTCAGTTTAACAACGTAAAACTTCAATTAAAAGCAGAGACCCAATTACACACCTGTCCCTTTTACTGTCCTGGTGTGGCTACACATTTTGATAAATAAAGGCAGGTCTCAATTAGAGTTCTCTGAATGTATAACACCTCTTTAAAGTCCATTGGGTCACCAGCTTGAGCTAGTTCTAAGCGGTCAGTATGGACATGCTACACATCGTTAGATCGGTTAGACTCTCCACAGTTTAACCCTGTTAATTTTTTACGGAAAGAATTCTGATTTACTGTCATGGTAAACAAGAAAAAAAAGGCCTAATTGTTATACAAGTAATAGTCATACTGGTTGAAATAAACAATTTGATAGTATCCTATTTCCTTTCTCTGCTAGTTTTGTGTGAGGGGGATTAAAGCCTGTCCCAAATGTAGGCTGGGTGAGTTCAGTGGTTTAAGGATATAAAAGCCCAGAGGATTAATTTAGGTTTTACGGTAGATGGTATAATAGGACAACAGAACACTGTTAAAACAATGTGTTAAAATTGTTGGCAGCATACAGTATCCTTACATAATACCACAATAACTTGCTTTTACCTTTATATATTGTGTACCGTGTACTTGTAGCTGTTGCAAGCTAATTTCCTCCGTAGAATCACAGTTTTTCATCATATACACAACACAGTGCTCTTGCTTTGATTGGCAATTTGTTTAAGAACTATACGACTACACGTGTTTAATATAGAGGATCAACACTATAACAGGCAGAAACAGTAACTACATTCTACACGGAGAAGAAATCACTTGTCCTACCTGTTTATTGCTGAGTTCTAGTTTAGTTTCCAGTAACAGGACTCGGCTCATAAGATTTTCCCAGCTCTCTCTGGATATGGTGATGACTTGTGCTTCATTCTGGAATTGGATAAGATAAATAGAAAAGGTGAGGGCAATTTCATGTTGTATTCAATTTCCTTTGCTTCATGTGTAATTAGAAAAATCTATTAAAAGAAGTTATTAAAGAAGTAGAGTAAAGAATGTGTGTTATCAACCTTTTCTGTGTTTCTCTGTCTCTCAAGTTCCTCCAGGCGTTTCTCCAGGACACTGAGCCTGTCTAGCCCTGACAAAAGACTCTCTTGTTGAGCTTCCAGTGCTGAGAGCCTTCCTTCTGTCTCTGATGACTGAAAGACAGAAAAGACATGAAGTTACATGACATTTTATAATGGCATGTATTCAAACTCCTCTGGAAAGCAGTAGTACAAAAACTCAAACCAGATTCTAGGGAGCACTCGAATTAAGTAACAGGCAGAGGCTTTGATCCATGTTTAAACAACAAGTTACCTTTCTAGATAAAAAAAAAAAAAAATTCTGTTATGGTGAAAGCTGCAGCACATTTTTTAAACAAACGCAGTTTAACAAAATATTCATAATTTCCATTTACATCATCTTTACTGCTGGTGAAATATACAAAGATAATCAATCTTTACCATTTCCATTGTATGAGAAGTGGACTATGTCACAACACCCTTTTTATTTAAATCGTATTGGCTCCATGTATTGGCAAAGTGGTTTAACTGAAGTTTAACTCTATTGGGCTGGGCGATATGGCAAGAAAATGTTATCACGATAAAAATTATATATATCACTCGATATTGATAATTTTCAGGATAAATGTTAAATCATTATTTCTTTCGAGTTTAAAGGCAGATTGTTCTGTTTAAAAAAAAAACCAGATGGTTAATTGTGGTTTTAAACTTTTCTTTATGGTCAGAAAATGACACTTGATGCCAAACAGTGGATCAATTAACAAATCTGAGGTACAACATTCTAAACTATTAGGTAATTATTGTTTTACTGCATTCAGTTTCATTAATGACTAATTGATTCATTTAATTACAGTATTTTCCATATCGGTGAAAATATATTATTTGTATTATTAATTATTGCATATATATGTTTTATGTTATGTCAAGAGATGACTTGTGTATTTCACGTAGGTTGAGTATACTGTGCCCCGTCTACTGTAATCCTTGGGCCACTCTGTTTCAACAGGCCTCTGGGGGCTCCTGAGGAAGAAGTGGAGGGGTCTTTGGGGGGGGTGGGGCCCATGGTAATAGTAAATGGTCTGTATTTGTAAAGCGCCTTTCTAGCCTTTCAAACCACTCAAAATGCTTTACATCACATTCACCCCATCACATACATTCATACACTGATGAGCAGAAGCTAAGGTGCCAACTACCCACCAGAAACAGGAATTAACTCATTCATACACATTCACAGCAGGGAGCAATTTGGGGTTCTTGCTCAAGGACACTTCGAGTTTCTGGGGGAGCCGGAGATCAAACCACCGACCTTGCGATAAGTGGATGACCGCTCTCCCCCTGAGCCACAGCCGTCCAGCTGGACTTGTATGACAGATGTAGCGCATGTTGTGATCCATTTCAGAAAGACCATAACACTAAATCTAAAAGGTTTCGGTCCAAATGGTGGAGAAATGCCGTATTTACTCAGCGTCTTCTGACACTGTAGTCTGATAATTGTATCCAAGTCCAAGCACAACTTTCAAAGCTTATTAAAGTAGGTCTACTTTATTAGTACAACATACAGAGCTCCTTATGGCTGTATCCATAAATATACAGCTTTGTTCTTGTTACGCAAGTTAAAAAATATGCATGAATATTTTCCATTGACATATAATAATGTATTTTAGAATCTGAAACAGCCCCGCGGCATTGCCAGAAAACTTTGAACCCTGTAAGAAGATGAAGAAAGAAAAGCTTACACAAAGAATGTCATCCTTGTCCTTCTGCCCTCCTCCCAGCTCTCTGATCCCCATTCCAGGAGAATGGGGGGGGTTTAAACCAGTGTGAGAGGTGTAGGTTACACTGTGGGAGGAGAATGCTTCCACATGGGAAGAGTCTGTGGGAAAAGTCAAGGGATTTTCAATGTGATTCACAAGAAACGGCCTCTCAGATACCTGAAACACACAAAAACACAATGCCATTCAACTACAGACATTTATTTCACAGATTCACATTTCTAATCATTCACCTTACTCACGCGTCACACCTCACCCTCCTCCCTACTGTCAGTTACCCTTTGATATCCTTGTTAATGCTCCCATATATCCAATGACTTCAACATAGCATATTTAATGTGCCCGTGACCTTGTGCCAGCTAAAGGTTTCAGTGACTTTCAGGTAACCAAACACACCCTATGGCAGGAGCACATTCATGGCCCGTAGGTCTTTTGCCAGCTGATTGCATTTACAAAAAAAACTTGCTGAGAACAAATCCACTCATAATAGGCATGTGGTTTGTTTTGTGTAGCGGTCATATTGGCTTGTTAGCTAGGTATCTGTATATTTGAAAAGCCAACTTACTTTTTTTCTTTATTAAGACCCGATTACTTCAAATAGTACATGTCTACTCAGTAGTACAGCAGCAGTGTGGCCGGCCCGCATTCATCAGATCCGGGTTTGAATCCTGGATAGAACACCATCGCATAATTGTGTCGGCCAAATGACTAAATGTTCTTGCCCGGTTTGGTCAAATAATATACAGCGAGATTTGTGTGAATTAAACTATCTGTGCACATTAACTTCAGAAATAGTCTCTGGTTACCACAGAGCAATTACTACGTGCTTATTACGTGGTCCCACATTTTGCTCACTAGGAAAACATGTTACTTTAAGTCAGTTTATCTTTTTAATGTAAGTAATAGTACTAATTACAATGAAAAATAGATTATTGGTGATTCTAATTAATGGTGTAACTACAGTGTGATTTGGAATAAAACAAGATTTCTAAAGTCGTGCAGTGCATGCCCAGGGCAGAGTTTTCAATTTATGCTTGGGCAAAATGATTTCAGTTGTCTCCATGGTAACCTCCTTCAGTCTCTGGCTTTAAGTGAAGCTAATGTTCACTGTTTAATTCACACAAATATCCCGCTGTATATTATTTGACCAGAACGTCTAACTTATTCATCAAACAGGCAAGAACGTTCCTTTTCCATGTACTCATTTGGCAGACATTATTATGTGGAAAAAGAGTCACATTATAAAGTTTTTTTTTATCCAGGCCTCGCTGTACTACTGTGTAGACATGTGCCATTTGAAGTAATCCGCTATTACTAAACGTGTCTTTCGTTGTCAACTTCCGCTGTGGTCCATTTCTGTTGTGGCTTTCGTATTAGCATTGTGGCTTTTGTATTTGGCCTGACATCTCTGGGCCACCGTAGAACTGTAGGCATTGCTGCATTTTAGAGGTCACGTGTTTAAGTTATTGTATTATCATTGAGTGGTGCGCAATAGTATACAGTACTGTGTACTTTTAGTGGTGGTATAGAGCTACAATATACTTACAGCGTCTGCATCAGTCAGCGTCGGATGAACTTGTCCTTTGCCATCCTTGTACGAGGCTGGACATCTGACTCTGGGCTACAACACACACACAAACACACAATATAGAATTGCTGTTTGTTGAATGTTTTTTTGTCTGCTTTGATATTTCAGGTCTCCTCTAAACTTAATTAATGTCAACAAACAGATAGAACACATGATTCATTTTAGATCTGTGGGATTTAATTTAACGCCAAGCGTAATGGCTGTTCCGGCTATTACGACCATCCATTCGTTAAAAGCAATGTTTCCCCTATATGCATTCAGAAGCGGTAATGCACCGCTGCTAAAATTTCACACACAATCATTAGGCCTATTATATCAATGCACTACTGATATTCACTCACACACTATGCGAACACATTAACACTCATCGCTTGGCTCGCTTCCTCTCTTCAAAGGACATCTACGTGACAGGTGCTTTTAGCCTATAAGAGCAATGTAACTCTTGTGTTTGATTGTCCGAGGGGCAGAAAGTGATGGTGAATATGAGGAGGAGGAAAATATTCTGGCAGTAAATGTACTGTGTCGGTTATGGTGTGTTAGCGTCTGTTGTTTCCCCAACTGCTGTAAAAGTGAAGCCACTTTGTGCTAAGTTAGCTAACATCTTACCCTCCCCTTCAGACTGTGTAGCTGAGCAGGAAAGCTTATACAGTAGGCTACGTCTTGGCTGCTATGTCTTAATAATAATAATAATAATAATAATAATAATAATATTTCATTTTATTTGTGCGTGCCTTTCATAGCACTCAAGGACACCTTACAGATTAAAACAGTTAAAATACATTTCAAGGAGGCAAATACAATAACAAGAAAAAAAACAAGACACAATTTAAAGATTAAGATAAAATGGAGAAAAAAAAAGCAGTTCATCATAAAGCCGGTGGAAGGTGGAGTTATGTGGGGCAGGCCTTTCGAAATAAGAGGGTTCTGAGCTAAGTTTTAAAAGGAGGATAGGGACGTCTACGGATGAATAGAGGGAGGGAGTTCCTAAGGTGAGTCGCACAATAGCTAAAGGCTCTGAACCCCATTGTGGACATGCGGGCAGGAGGAATGGAAAGTAGTGAGGAAGAAGAGGATCGGAGAGTTCGGGATGGATGTAGGGCTGAAGGAGTTCAGAGAGATAAGGAGGAGCAAGATTATAGAGTGCTTTGAAGGTGAGGAGAAGAACTTTCAAATCAATACAGTATTTGACAGGGAGCCAGTTTTGTTTTAGAAGTGGAGTAATGTGTTCAGAGACTGGGGTTCTGGTGATAGTACAGGCAGCAGAGTTTTGGACCAGTTTATGAATGAACTTGAAAGAAGGGAGTTACAGTAATCAATACGGGAAGTGACAATAGCGTGAATGAGAGTAGCAGTGTTATGTTGTAAGTGAAGGACGAAGATGGTTGATCGTGCGTAAGTGGAAATAAGCAGACCAGGTAAGATTATTAATGTGTTTTTCAAAGGAAAGTGTACTGTCGAGGATGACATCAAGACTCTTGACATGGGAGGAGGAGGGGACAGTGGAATTGTCTATGAGGAGAGCGAAATTTGGACATTTTGCTAGGGTGGATTTGGAGCCAACAAGAAGAATTTCAGTTTTATCATTGTTTAGTTTGAGGAAGTTTTGAGTGAACCAGGTTTTAACTTCATCTAAGCATTCAGTTAGAGAAGACAGACAGGTTTGGTAGATAAATAGAGCTGGGTGTCATCAGCATGGCAGTGAAATTGGATATTATATTTCCTGAGAATAGAACCAAGGACTGATCCCTGGGGAACACCACTGGTGACTGGGGAGGGTTGTGATTGAACATTTTTAAGTTGTACAAACTGAGCGTGGCCATGCAGGTATGATGTGAACCAGTTCATTGATGTGTTGATGATATTAGCTCAATTTATTAGTCTACATCTCTGTCCTGTACAGACTGGTTCAGCGGGGTGGTGATGGCGCATAGATAAGATGCTTGCCTTTGGTGTGGAAGAGAGACATCCACCATTGTGTCTGTGAGCAAGACACTTAAACTCTGACATGTATAGCAATTGTAAGTCGCTTTGGATAAAAGCGTCAGCTAAATGAATAAATGTAATATAATATTAGGAAAAGAAGTAAAGTAAAGTTAATTAGTGGTCCAAACTAGTCCTTTTAAGCTAATGAGGATATGTTTTTTTGGATTTTAGTGTGCAAATAAAATGCACCCCAGAAGGGAAGTGGTTTCTCATGTTGCCTATTATTTTTTTTTTATTAATGTCTATACAGATAAATATCACAAACTTTAAAATGAAGACGCAAAAGGCAAACATACAAATTTGTCCAACTATTTGTTCAAAGAAATGGTAAAAAAAAAATTGGTCAATATGATTTTTTAAATATTTTTCATTGGAAAACTTGAAATTTTAAAACCCCTGACCATAACTACCACGACCAACACCAAAACATTCCCCTAAAGCGCACATTAAACTGGGAAAACATTGAAATTTGAAGAATTCTAATGTCCATCGCATGCTCATGGACACAAGAACAATACTGCTGTGTTGGGGTTTTCTATTCAGACATACTACGCGCACAAAAAAATTTTTTTCCTTCACCTCCACTGCTACAACTCCATCCTAGGGGAAACACTGAAAAGCTTTGGTTGTCCAACAACCAAAGGATGCAGGCCTAACCTGAAAAAAACGCTAGTGAGATTGATTAACTTTCTCTCACCTGCAGAGGCCAGAGAATACCAGGCCTTTATTTAGAAGTAGGGATGCACTGAAATGAAAATTCTTGGCCGAAGCCGAAAATGAATATAATGAAAAAAATTGCCAACCTCACAGTATGTCTATACAAATCAGCTTCCTATGATATGTAGATTCCTACATCCCATATGTTTTTTTACCCTTTCAGATCTACACTCATACATGGCCTCTCTTGAATCCGATAAATGGAAATCCATTATAGTGACAGAGAACTTTAATCTCATAGACTTCAAATGTAGCTGCGGTCATTTTGTAGCACTTTATATGGTTTTATGCATTCTTCATTCTGCACTGGGGGTGGTTTTAGACTAAGGGGTAGATGTGAACTACTGCTGGCTTCAGTAGCCATAATTTTGTGGGATATTTTGCAGATGATAGTAGGTTCTTACACATCTGCTCTTCGGTAACTAAACCACCTCAATCTGATCAACCTGCTGTCATTTTTTTCTGGAACTGATGCTTAATAAGTTTGGAGAGTCTGTGGAAGAGAGAGTCTCTCCTGCATGTAAACGGTTGTGGAAAGCGCCTGCAAACTCTCAACACATAATGAAATAAACGCAAAACACACAGGAGTTGAAGTAATTGATTGTAATTACAAGGAGACCACAACCTTAACCCAAAGTCAGTCAGGGGTGCGTCTCTCAGATGTTAATATGATACACTTTTATAGCATTTCAAGACAATAACTACATTTGCTTGGCCATCTGCCCAAAGAACTTTCATCCTATCATAAAAAGCAATAGAGCTGAACGATAAATCGTTTTCTACTTGAAATTGCGATATAAAAGAATGCGATTAGCTAATCGTGAAGACGGCGATTACAATGTAGGTTAATTATACAGTGCATCTGACGCAGTTACAAATTCATTCCGTTGTCATCCTTGTGTGACAGATCTGCTCGCCAATCACAAGCGCCGTGCGCCTCCTGTTATGGTCATACTCACAGGGCGTGTGCATTTTACAACAACCAACGAAACTAGATGAAAACATGGGATAATTGTGCTGGTGGAACCGACACAGGCAGCGGCTGTGCTGCAATTTTGTCCGGTGTCAACTCACACTGAAGTGTTTCAGCAGCGAAGCGTTTAGCCTACACGTTGTTGATGTGTTGTTAATTTGCAATTTTGTGTGCTTCAACTACTGCTGTCTGTGAGCCTGTTTGGTTCCACTCTCTGCAGGCTAACATTACATATCCTCATGGAGCATTTGCCTGTCTGATTTTACTGACATACAGATTTTGCTTATTTGTTCAGTTGTCCTTGATTTTTGTTCTTCTACTATGGTCAAGTAGGCTACGTAGTTAAATTGTTTCTTTTTTTGCCTGTTTTAACCAGTGTTGGGAGTAACGTGTTACAAAGTAATGCATTACTGTCATCAGATTACTTTCATCTGTATTTGCAGTAATTTAAGGGTGAGATTAGCTCCCCTTAATAAGACATCAGCTCCCCTAAAAGCATGATTTGTGATATTCAGGGGGGGGGGGGGGGTCTCTATAATATTGACAGCATGCTTTGAAATGAACCTCTATATTTCTCTATCATTATGGATCATGTGGAGCGTCAGACTTCATCCAGCGAGAGGGAACGATCACCGACCATCCGCACTGGGCCGGTGTCTCTGCGATCTCTTGGCCCGACACGCTATGAACAGTTCGTGATTATTCCCTCTGGCTGGATGAATATTACGCATGATCTATGCACTACTGCAGCTAAGGGGTTCTCCACAGCGCCACGCAACTTTCTAAATTCTTCCCTCTCACGGAGAAAAGAAATAAATGTTTCCAATGAAATGTCCAAATAAAGTTTTAAGCATTATAGTAGGCTACTGTACTGTAGCCTTGTTCTTCTCTTGACAAATGTTTGGCTGATGTTCACATCTTTGTTGTCAGCTTTGTAGTATTAAAGAGCATAAAAGAGAGATCCTGTGTATTTCTTCATTATAATAAGGATTTGTGTTGATCTGGGCATACATGAGGTGTAACTTTATTGTTATTGTGCATCACAGGTTATGTTATGCAGTAATCCAAAAGCAATGTAACTAGTAGTGTAACTAATTACTTTCAGCAGTGAGGCAAAGTAAGGCATTACTTAAAAAAAAAAAAAAAAAAAAACAACTAGTAATGTGTAATCCATTACCTTTTTTTGAGTAACTACCCCAACACTGGTTGAAACTGTGTTTATTGTTGATGTACGATCAAGAGTCTGGGTGGGTGTTTTATTTTGAAAATCAACTGGATTCTCTATGCCATTCTGTGTCTGACTTCCTGCCTGGTTCATCTGCTCTGTGCTGCTTGACGCGGCTTCCATCAAAAATAGACCGGCAGAGAATATTGAACTTTAGCAAAACTTCAATTAAAAAAAATAAATAAATGGCAAATCGAATCGTTATCGCAATATCTGGCAGGAAAGTCGCAATTAGATTTTTTCCCCCAAATCGTTCAGCCCTAAAAAGCAACTTGTATAGTATGATCTGAACATACTTGGTCCATGCTCTGAAGTTACTTATATCATGTACAAGAACACCTGGTTCCACTTAACATGATGTCTCAACAGCTCCCTGTAAGGGCCTCATCTACACATTCCAAGACCAACACCAGAATTAAACAAAGCCACACAATGGTTCAAGGGGCCTTCAGTGGCCTCTATCAGTAAGGTTTCAGATTGCAGCCACTACTGTCCCAAGTGTGTGCTTGTGCGTGTCCACGAACTAATGAGTGAGCCAAAACAGAGACTGACACACCGGAGACAGCATCACGCTGCAACGTTACAGTAATATTTTATCAGCTTGATGTTGAATTAATCCATGTTCACTGCATAACACTACACTGACTGCATTTCGCTGACATGATACATCTGAATATTATAAATGAGATTGTTTCCACACATTCTAACAGTTAGACCACAGTAAGTAACATTACTGTAGTATATATATATTTATGTTGTATTATTGTGTGTGTATCTCTCTCAATAAGGTATTTAGAAAAATGTCAAATGTAAAAGTCTTTACTTGTGTGAAACATAGATTGGAGGATATTTGTTTACATTTTGGAAAATTAAGTTAGTCAAATGAACTAATAACAGTTTTTTGCTGTGTGCCAATGGATGTACTGACAACTATTACTGAATTACTTAAAAACTAGAGGATTCTCAGGCATGTTCTGAAGCGTCCCCATTCTTGTCCCTGTCCAACTAGAGATTTTCCTAATCCACACATTAATGATATTAATTTAGTTATTTAAATATATATTTTTGGGGCATCCAAAAATTGATATAGTGGATGCTGCCTTTCAACAGAAAAGGTCCGTGTTGCATCAATCCTGATACTTTCGTCCTGGTGACAAGGTGCAGTTCACCTGTGGTGTCCCTCAAGGCTCAGTGATTGGCCCCGCCCTGTTTAACCTCTACATGCTCACCCCTCGGCCGTGTCATCAGTGTGGCTTGGAATTTCATTCCACTGCTATGCTGATGACACTCAGCTCTACCTCAGGACAAAGCAAACCCCCTCTGCTGCCTTGCCATCATCCACTTGTGCCTGGAAGGCGTGGATGAAGCCAGACCTTCTCCAGCTAAACAGCTCAATGATTGAAACCATCTTAGTCGGCACCCCAACAAGGTCCAGTCGTCCATCCTCACCAGCATCACCTTCTCTTGCCAGGATATTCCACTTTCAACATCAGCCGCCAACCTGGGTGTTAGAATGGAATCTCATCTGACCCTCTAGGCTCACATCAAACATCTGCGCAAGACCTTCTTCTTCCACCTCAAGAACATGCCCAAACTCAGTCCCACACTCAATCGGAAAAGCTTGTCCACACCTTTGACTCCTCCAGGCTGGACTACAGCAATGCGCTTCTCACCGGGATCCCTGGCAAAAGCTTCCAGAAGCTGCAGTAAATCTAAAACAGCGCTGATCCTGTTGAGGGTGCGCAAGCATGACCACATCAGCCCTGTCCTCAATGGGCCAAATACAGGCAGGGCAAAATAGTTCAGGTGGTCTTCCTGGGGGACGATCCATGAGGCCAGGCAGACCAGGAGGGCCACAGAGTTCAGGAGGCTGTCCCGGAGGACGACCCAACAGGCCGAGTAGAACAGGGGGGCCACAGAGTTCAGGAGGCCGACCCGAAGGTCGACCGAGCAGGCCAGGGTGGAACCACAGCTCAGGAGGCCGTCCCGGAGGACGACCGAGCAAGTCAGGCAGATCAGGCAGGAGACTGAGATTAGGTCGTCGTGCTTGAGGACGACAGAGAGAACAGGGCCTCACCTGAGGCCAGACAGGTGACCGAAGAAGGTGAGACCTCTTTGGAGGATGGGCTGGAGACCGGCGTAGGAGGCCTACAGGTCTCACTCCGCACCCATAGAGATGGATCGAGTTTAATAGGATACTAACTGCAAATTTGCATACTGAGTGATGTGATCACTACTCACTTGAGTTTTATTCATAGTTTTCTGTCACATGACATACGCGTTGACCTGGAGGACAAAACAACAGACCAAGATAGCGGCTCACACCGGACTCCCTTGTAGAAACGCTGTTAAATTTTATTTGGATCACCTCTCAACTCAAGAAAAATATGTATAGACACAAACTGCAAGTGTTGGGCACTTGCGATCCATATACAGCACCCGCTGCAGTATTTTCACCGTTACAAACCGCTAGGTCCCTGCCAGCGCACAACTGCGGTAATATTTACATTTACCTTGTAGGGAATCCCTCACCTAACACAGCTCAGGCTCATCTCCTCGTTGATTAGTGCATCCGAAAGCACAACAACCATCCAACATTTTAGCAACACAAAAGTAACTCAAAGTAACATTGTATCACTTGCTTCCTCGTCGGCTGGCAGTGGAAAATAATTATAATAATTCAACAATTTGGTGTCACTAAACAGAACTGTTCGACTGAGTGGTTTAATGATCTTTATGATCTAAAATCCCAGATTGTTCTATAACCAAACACAGAGATGCTTTGCTGCCTTTAATGTTACAGATACAGTTACAGATTGTGCAATCTGCATTTAAGAGTCACATAAACATGTGAAATAATCCATTGAAAGGCTCTGTACCTTCTTTAGTTGGTTGTGTTTCTGCACAACCAAGTCAATCACGTCACAGATGACAGATATTTTCCTTTGAGAGAAACCCCACTGGAGGAACTGCTGTTTGGTCAGAATAGGCTTATAGTGGAAGATATCTCGTAGTACCTAAACACAGACGAATGGATCATTACGGGCTAGTGGCAGGCATCTTCACAGAATTTTGTTATACTTTACAATAGTCTTTGTGCAACTGAGAAAACAGCACTCAGAATGTGTTACCTTATAAAGAGTGTCAGTGAATCGTAGGTCAGTTTTGCCGGTCAGCTCCAGTCCCGCCACCATGAGTTGCCCAGCAATAGGTGGAGAGAAGGAGGTGAGTGCGAAGCTCACTATTGGTAGAAAAGCAGAGGGATCTCCTTTGGAAAGGCTAGTGAGGAAACAACAACGTGCAAGACAACTGAGAAAATGGATAATCTGATATGCGATATTCACACTGCTCAAACATTTTAATCACAGCTCATAGGAGTGCTAAAATCAGATTCACACGCACAAGTGTGCTAAGGCAGAGAGTGACAATCAAAATCAGTCGCTACAGAATCACAAATTTCTACAGTGTGTCAGAACTGCATTAGAACATATCTGGCAAAGTCAATAACACAATCTAACTTCATAATCTAAGACTACTTAATAAATAATTTTATATTTATATTACTCTAAGTGAATCTGGAATAGATGTTCTTTGTTCATATTGGGCCCAAAACAAAACAAAGATACTGACCTACAGGTTATCCGGCTATGCAACAGTTGTCACGTGGATTATTTGACAGATATGTGCACTGAAAGAGACTCTATAATGCATATTTATTTGAACAGACTCTAATTCAAGTGGTGCTAATAAGCATTACATGATGGATGTGCTATAATGGTGTGGTGCATTTGGTATTAATTATGGAATAAAATTTGGTCCGATATGCACAATAACAAACATTAGGAATGCCTGCCAGCCCTCAAGCCAACATATCATACTCATTACTGTGTTGTTCTTTATTTTTTGTTTGTATTGGATATATATGTCTGTGCTGTTACTACTCAACAATGCAAAATATTAAAAAGAAAAACAAGTACAAGGGAAGAAAAGGTCTGGA
This sequence comes from Micropterus dolomieu, assembly GCF_021292245.1. NCBI lineage: Eukaryota > Metazoa > Chordata > Actinopteri > Centrarchiformes > Centrarchidae > Micropterus > Micropterus dolomieu. The sequence goes on from NC_060153.1 coordinate 32,030,665, forward strand.
GTGCTCAAAGGTCAACAAAGTGTAATGAAGGTGCTCTTTGGTGGGGGACAAAGAAGAAAGGTCTAAGGCCCTCTTCTGGCAAAAAAGTATGTCATGGGAAGAATTTGAACACTGAACAAGAAGCCAATGAGCTCACAGGTGAGCAATGCAAAGCATGATCCATGGTTCCAAACCATTTTAGAATAAAACGTGAATGAAGGCAAGTCTGTGCCCATGTGCAGTAGCTGCTCAGTGTTACACTGGAACAATAATGATGTGGTTACAAAAGGCTTTCCACACACACACACGACTTTGTGTGTTAAATGTTCCATTTAAGCAAGATTAAAAAAAATAAAATATAAACTGTCATAAAAAAGGCATGAGAATTTCTTTCCATTTGAGCATACTAGACAATTTGAGTTCATCCTGAGTCTATCAATATCAATAATATTCAACTGTAATACATGATATTTTACCTGACAACACAGTAGAGCTGCAGTGTGATTAACTGATTATTTTTTGCTCGTAATCTAACTACTTTGTTTATCGTTCTGCTAGGTTAGTGTTAAATCACCCTTCATAGTATTTTCAAAAATAAAATAAATGTTTCACAAATCTGAAAGTGTGTTTTAAAGAAAGTTTAGCGTTTCTGGAACAATCTAGTCCAGATTTGACAGCTGCGAACTGGAAGCTAACTTCAGCGTCGTGTTGCTGTTTTGTTAATGAACTGTTAACGTTATGTCGTGTGTTGTTAGAGGGCCTCTGTGTCCCTGAAGTAACGTTAGCTTTACGGGAAGTTTAATGGCCTAACTTAACGTTAGACTTAACTTACCCGTTGTAGTCGACATGCCCGGTGTACTTTATCACCCGTAGGAGAGTTTCCAGTTTACGAAGACAACCTTGCACATCTCCAGTAGACAGCATTTTATCTGCAACCTAAGCGAGACAGAGAAGCAGCAACTTCATTTGATTTGTTATAACAAAATATTAGCTAGCTAACGTTATATTTTAAAACCGAGGTTAGCTAAAACAGAGTTAAAAAAGCGCAACCCTAACGTTAACTACTTCTATTTAAAGTTGTGCTTGAATATTAATCCACAATCACTTACCCCTCCTGTTCCAGAAAATGCTGCAACTCGACGACTTGACGATAACGACTCGCTGTTTTTGTTTCTGCCGGGTTCACCAACAGCACGAAACATGATTGGCTGAAGTCTTTCACGCAACGTAACGACTTGACGTCAGCGACGTTGGCTGTACGTACACTACTTTCTGCTTTTTTTTGGTTTGTTCTTCTGTTTACTTTATTAATTTGTCACATGCGGCGCGTATTTACGCATAAAACGAGCACGTTTGATTCATTATTGTAAAATTAAAAATTGTCTTTCAGTACATCTGTTTATTTTTTTTTAGTGATGACGGAAGAGAATAGGGGAGGGGCAGAAGTGACAGGAGGAGGGCGAAAAAAAAAAAAAGATGATGTTTGTTAGACAACAGTATGAAATGTTCCTCCTGAACCAAATGAGCAGCTGCCCTGTTTTTATTTGGTCTTGGTTTGATGATATGACAACCGGCTACGTTTGATAGCAGAGAAACCGCGTTCCAGCTGTCCTTGTGTGCAGGTCAGGTTGTCAGTCAGAGGAAGCCCTAAACTCAGGTAGGTAACGTTAGCTCGGGTTACGCCGCTTTGTCTTACTCATCGTGAAATAGTGCGTCGTGTTTGGAAAAGAAACGCTAAAAATGTCCCTTAATATGGCGGCAAAAAATCAGTTTTTGCCGACACTGTGTCAACTTAAACTAGCTCGGGGGGAGCTAACTCGGTGTTTTTAGGAACACATCGTGAGTGACAGCCAAAGCGGCCAATCGCGTTTTACTTTGAATGCCGTCGCGTTGTGTGTGGCCAATGGTGTTGAAGGGAAGGCGGGACTACGGGTCAAACTACCGTGCTCGATGGAACTTCCACAACAGTGTAATAGATTTGTTTATGCGACGCAGCCGAGCTGACGGTGGACAGGCTGAGACATGGAAAAGACGACAGGTGGTGTAACTTACACGCTAATATTGAGGTTCATAAGCGCGGGGGAACCGGGGACAATGCTTTGAGCAGATACTGTCATTAATATTTCAGTTACACGTCAGTGCAGTCTGGCACAAAACACTAGAAGCACTGTGAAATCTTGTTTAATATAGGAAACAACAAAGTTTTATGACTGCCACACGTCTCTTGTTAACAAGATGGACTTCAGTCTTGTGCAGGCAAGAATATGTTACAGATTGGCTCCCAAAACAGTCAATTAACAATATGTCTATCTATCTATACACATTTAATTCAGCCTTAAGAGCACAGAAGCTCAAGCACCTAAAGCCAAAGTGCTGCATGCACATTTTACCTGCATGCTCTCACAGTTAAATCAGTCTGCTTTATACCACTTTATTCATTATATTCCCCCCCCACACAGTTTTTCTACTAGAACATCATGCAGAAACATAGAGGAGAACTGTAGATGACATCATGTGACCCAAATATATAATCCGACTTTTTAAAACTCAATAAATAGTGTCTGTATTTTATACAAAAACACAATCAAACTGAATCAAAATCTGATCTACAGAACGCTACAGCGCGAGGAATTTCTGTGTGATTAAACAGAACAGTGAGAGGTTGTCTGACCCATTTTAAGTTGTTAAGTTCTCATCAAAACAGAAGTTTTACCGTGAAACCCAATGTAACAAATCAGCCAGAGGAAATTATAATAACAGGAGGTATATATATTTCCATCTCAAGCTCCAGAGCGAGTAGGCAGATTTTGTAAAAAACCTGTGATGAATTGTTGAATTTGCTAGTGGATAGTGTGACCAATATGATCCATGACTCTTAAACATTCTGCCTAGTGGTTTATACGTTGCTTGAAGTACAGTGGACATACAGTAAGATTACATGTACAGTGTTTTAGGTATGATATTTTATATTAATCAATGAACAAAGTGTGAAGGAACTTCCACCATGCCTGTAGACACTCTTTCTTGTACCGCACTCCAGCTCTTCGGCGAACGACCTGCCTTCTGCTACAGCCAAATATTCAACTCAGATGTTGACTCGTTAGTCCAGAGCACCTGCTGGAATTTTTCTGCACTCCAGTCCCTGTTTTCCTGTGCATAGTTGAGTCTCTTGGCCTTGTTTACATGTCTGAGGCTCTTTGGCCTCAAGTCTTCCATGTACGCCACTTCTGACTAGACTTCTCTGGACAGTAGATGCTGTACCAAGTGACTTTGAGTGAATGTCTTCATGATTGGTGATAATTAGCACCTGTTTGGTATGACTTTGTGCCAGTGTACCTAGAAGAACTCATGATGTTTTGAAGGCATAGGGCGGTCACACCAAATGTTGATTTGATTTAGATTTTTCTTCTGTTCGCTCAGTTTGCTTTTTGTTCGTCGATGAATATAATCTATTAACATGTCTAGTTTTGAAAGCATTCTTACTTTACAGCATTTTTTCCACACCTGTCTGAAAGTCTGTATGTAACCAAGATATTTTAATGCACAAATATAACAAGACAGTAAAAAAAACACAGAAATTACTGCGCGTTAACCGCTGTTGCTGGTGCCCGAGAAGTTGTCTTACTGTGCTGATAGATTGAGCAATACTAATCCTGTGAGGTCTAAATGAGAAGAAAGACAACAGGGAAAGTGTGCAAGCAGAAAGACTTTCATGTATGGTGTCACTGTGCTGCCTTTATAGATGGGTCAGGCACTGTGGAGGCTGCCTCCCAGACAACAGCAGCAGCTTCAGGAAGAGCTTGCCGACCGACTGGCTGACCAAGCGGGAGGTCGAGAGCAAGGTAATCAGAGCAAGACTGTTTGACATTAATGCTTTTTATTTAATGTATGAGTGAAAATATGGGCTCGGTTACAAGTAGTTTTCATCAGTAGTTGTTTGTTACCTTCGCTTTTCTTGTTCAGCCTTTCTTGTTGTGCTCTTCACTGCTCTTGTTTGCTATAAATTTGACCCCACCTGGCTGTTCTTGTTCCTGCGTTTCTGATCATATCAGTTTGTCTTGCTGTTGTTTCGCTCCAAGCAATCTGTCTCCTCTTTGATAAAATCTGAAGTTCTCTCCTTTTGTATTTAAAATGAATCCCTTACAGTGTCATTAAGTAAGTAAGCAAAAATAAATGTGTTTTAGACAACATATTTGTTACATATACAGTAAAATGGGCCATTATATTTATTTTTTACAGTTTACCAAATAAATACTGTACATGGATAATGAAGACACACCATATGAAAATAATATGAACAAAGGTTTTTTATTATTAAGTTAAATTGTAACAACTCAGTGTACCTGGTCAATCTTTAGCCACAATGCATGCTGGGATAGTCTCCAACAATAGTTTAAAAAGACATTAAATGAAAAGAAAATTAACCAGATTATTTTTCTCTTGTTCTAGGGAGGGATGGATGTCCCCAGAGAAGAGCTCCTCAGCACTGTTACGGCCCCGACATCTACCATCTACTCAGAACACGCATGGGAGGTATGAACGCAAACACACACTAAGCGTTACTAACTCTCTCTCTCTCAGCTCGCTCCCATTACATATTTTGAGTGTATTCTTGGGTTGATGATGGTTGCCCCTCCTCTTTCCATTGTTGTGCATACAGTCGGCTTAGCTAGAAATAACAGAGACTACCTTAAGACATAACTTCAGTTGATTCAGACACAGGATGATGCATAATCCTGCATCATTCATGTTGCCTTCATTTACATTTCTTTCTGTTCAATTAAGTTTCCACCAAGGCGCAGGAGTGACCACAAATATTTAGCATATTCCTGCATAATCTGCCATTTTGTACATATTCTTTATTTGTTTATGTTTTTAATTTCTTGTCAATTTTATGCTCTGTATTTATATACTTTATGTTTATTTTTTATGCACCAAGACACCCAAAGTAAATTCCTTGCATGTTTAATCCTACTTGGCAATAAAGCTGATTCTGAGGACACACAAAGTCAGCAGCAGCCATGAGTGGCCAAAGGTATTTGGAGGCAGCTAGAGAGAGAGAGAGCTGACGGACCGGTTGTTCAGCTTAGTGAATCGGGGATTTAACCCATTTAGTGCAGTATGCCTTATTTTCTTCTTCCACAAAGAAAGCCTGGGCTGCTATAGTACCAGAGTACAAACGCAGTGACACAACACACATGGATGTTAGCAGCCAGGTATCCATTTGATTTTTTTGAACATTACTTCCAAAGAGTTGTGTGGTCTTTCCTGTGTGTTTGAGCGTGTTCTTTAAATGAGATGTTTCTTCTCCTTTAAGTTTGCCTAAAATGCAGTAATGTTAAAGAAAGCCATTCTAGTAGGAAAGAGAGGTCTTTGCAAAAATATATTTGCGACACTGTAAACAAGACACTGTGAGCAAATTATATTAAAATCACTTATGAGAAGAAAAGACATTTGATGGACCTTGAGGAAGGAAAAAGTTCTATGACATCGGTTTTAGCGTATCCCGGCCGTCATTGGGTGAGAGGCACTGTTCATCAGGTTTAACTTGCTGGCAAACCACAGAAAGGCTGACTTGAAACATTCAGATTGTACACGTGTTTCTGATGCAGCTGTCACTTCACTTGTTTTCTTTCTTTGTTGTCTCCCTCTTGCTGACTGTAGGTAAAGAACATCATGGTTTTATAGATTTGGAGATGTTGCCACCTGAATTAGGCATCACCATATTGTCTTATCTGAATGCTACTGATCTGTGCCTGGCCGGCTGTGTGTGGCAGGACCTGGGAAATGACGAATACTTATGGCAGGGGTAAGGAGGTCATATGTTTGTGGGGATTAAAACAATGAGGTGGTGTTTTGATTCATGTTCAAAAAAAGCGTCTTTGTGACCGGCAAAGAATCATCATCCTGAGCAGTGTTTTGTGTGATCTGCCATACCAAAGACATTTTATAGAGGAGACGTGCCACTCAATCACATTCTCAGTACCACTCTATGGGGAAAGCCTGTAACGGCAAACATGGCGGTTATCCCGCCCCTCCCGCTAGAAAGCCAATCGTCTGCTTTTAACAGCCGAAGCGGGAAACATTTCAGCCAATCGTGTAAGGGTCTGTTTTACTTTCGTGGTTCATGTGTAGTAGAAGTATAACCGGTGGCGGAAAAATGTCTTTTAAACCTTATTTTGAGGCAAAGTCTTCAAACTATTTCAGCGATTTTTGTGCAGTGCAGTTCTAGCTCTCTCCCCATTCATTCAGACTGTCAACGGCTGTCTTTTGTTTTTGCCTCATTTAGACAGTAAAATTCTATCTGTTTCTATTTCTATTCTATAACCCACGTGTGTCTGTCCATCAGGCTGTGTAAGTCCACATGGGGACACTGCTCCATCTACAACAGAAGACTTCCTGCTGGTTTCTCATATAGAAGACTATACCTACAACTAGATGAAGGCAGCCTGACATTCAATGCTAACCCACAGGAGGTAACACATGCCCAAACATTCATCAGCAAAATCAGCAAATAAAACAAAACCTCTGCTTCCAGCCAACTAAAACTAACTGACAGGTCAGTTACAAAGATAACAAGGTAAAACAGTACCTAACTATGTACCTGCTATTAAAAAAAAAAAAAAGAAGAAAGATAACAAAAGAGGTAGCCACCCCTCGCTGCGATATGATGGATGTGGACTGATGCGGGGAGGCAGGGTGGGAGAAAGAATCAAAACAAGGGGTCCAATCCCAGGGGAGATGCAGTCAGGAAATGAGAGACTTCATGTCATAATCACATCAGATCAAACAATGAAACACTAAGTCCAGAACACCTCTACTGTACAATAAATTCTTCTTTCTTTTTGTGTGTGTAGGGCATCAGCTATTTCATGTCTAAAGGTATACTAGTGGATCATCCGACCGAGCTGGCTAAGTTCATCTTTTACACCAGACGGCTCAACTGGAAAATGCTGAGGATTTACCTGGATGAGAGGTTAACACACACACACACACGCAGAATACCCAGAAAACTCACTACTAGACTATAATGGCAGAAAGTTCTGTGACAGCAGCTGCATTGTTGTATTTATGTCTGTGTGTGCAGGCGGGATGTCCTGGATGAGTTGGTGACCCTCCATAACTTCAGTAACCAGTTCCTCCCCAATGCTCTACGGGATTTCTTCAGACACATCCACGCGCCCGAGGAGAGAGGAGAGTATCTGGAAACCCTCATCACCAAGTTCAGCCACAGGTTTTGTGCCTGTAACCCTGGTCTTGTCCGAGAGCTCGGCCTCAGTCCTGGTTAGTGATTGCAAACATATATACAGAACACATGCTCTATGTTAAAGGTTTTTGTAGTTGTTGTGGTCCCAGGCTTATCGGTATTAATAAAATAATGGATGCTGGTATGAAGCCTGGTCTGTCCTGATCAGTGTAAAATCTAAGCATGTTACTTGCCACTTGTTTGTTTTAAGTCAAATCAATTTCATTTATATGTCCCAACCTACAAAATCACAAATTTGCCACAAGCCGCTTTGCAATCTCTATCCTTAGACCCGCGGTTCAGATAAGTACAAAGCCCCTTTTAATGGGGACAAAGAGCAACAGATGAGGGATCCCTCTCCCGTTATAGCAAAATTTGATTGTGTGTCAACAAACAAACAGAAGGTTAGAGAGATGCAGTAGTTTTCTGAAAGTTTACAGTGGCAGTACAAGCTTGGGCTGTAAGTACCAGGCTTCATAGATTCACTGAGACTGAGCAGCTTGAAGGATAATTGTAAAGTAAACTCCGTCAGACTGTCTGATGTCAGCTGGGAGGTTATCCCAGAGCACTGCCTGCTTCTTTTTGGCTGAAGCGGGGCGAACCCGGTAAGCTCTGAAGTGAGTGAGTGGTGACGTTACACCATTGGCTGGTCGAGTGTTGGCGTTCAACCTTTGGCCGCTGCTCTTTCAAAATGAACAGGTGCAAACAGTTCTGAATCACTTATATCTATTGACAGCAAAATATGATTTACTCAAATGTAGATTTTACTGCTTTGCAACTGAAATCTGTTTAAAACCCTTGAGATATATTAATAGTAAATATTGATTCATTCCTTTTCTCCTAACTTAGGTTATTTGCTTAAATCAGTTTTGTGGCTGTCATGTTTTCCACTGAAATGTAATGAACAAATGTCATATTCTGCAGAGCCCGTAGACATCTTGGAATTTTTGTATTCAACAAAGTGAGAGAAAAAAAACCTCACAATGGGTACCTCGTCTCTGCTGATCAAATGAGAAGATGGTATCAAACGGAGGCTTTAGTCTGCTGTGTTGAGTGTGGGCTGAATTACAGAAACGCCTCTGTGTATTATGCAGTACAATTCAACACCACCACAAACTGAACATTATAACCTTCATGCAGAAGATAGGATTTAATGCCGGACTTTTGTATTAGACTATACTTGTTTTACCTAGGTGCAGCTAATAACAGCCAGCTGAGTACATACAGATATCTGTAAATCCAATAGGAAATATTCTATATAGACCACGAATAATCAAGTTACAAGGTCGATTTTATTTACTGTATTACAACACAGACTGCATAACGAGATGAAACTGCAGTTCCCTTTATTTTACACTCGACAACCAAACGTTATATACAAAAATGATATACATGATGAATGGGTGGATAAATAACAAGCCAGTACAAATATTTTACATTATATTGGACATTTATTTTGTATCAGAATGAAGTAAACTAAATTTGAGGTAGAATTGTGAACAACATATTTGCAGATGGTGACATTTTGCATTTTAGAGTTGAAAAATAAATGTGTTAGTGTTGTCTAATGACACGGTTTCTATAATACACTGAACTTTTTTTTTTGGCATTTCTATCTGCAATTTCTTGTTACTTATCAGCCAACATGAACTGACATAATATCTGTTGGAAGCTAAAATCATCCAATTGTACACACATTGTATTCAGTTGTGTGCAGTGATAATTTGGCCTGAAGGTGGCACTAGAGGAAAGCTCTTGGATTGTCCCAAATGAAAGAGGATGTAAATCCGGGGGATAAATACATTCAGGAAATTTCAAAGCAGTAGGATTAAATTTTAATGTTTCTGGTGTGTCGGTCAAAGTTTTGACTTGATTGTGATCCTACAAGACAGATCAGGGGGTCATCAAGATATCTTTGGATTATTATAATATATCTAGACCCCAAGCAGACACGCGTGTTTAAACCCTGCAGCTGGAAGGCCGAAATCTCTCGTGACAGTTGAAGAAATTTTTAAATCTACTCCACCCACATGTGACCCACAGAGACACCAAAAGGGAAATAGTCAAGGTTTTATTTTATCCCTGGCCTCAGTATTGCCAGTGGACCTTGCATTAACCTGCTAGGGGCTTTGTTAATGTCAGCAGACCATACAGGAACCAATCCCTGACTCTGTTGCTGTTAAGTCCTTGGACCTACTCGTATGATTAGTAGGATTAGTGTAATGGTTCGGAGACTGAGGCTAAAGATGGATGGATCGCAGCCTTTTCATGCTGCTCTGCCCCTCCATCCCTCTGGAACGGATTTTGCAAAACAGTGGAAAACAGTTTAGAGTTTATTAGTAGCGCAGTACCTGTCAGTTTCTGTGTCTTACTTTGGTTCCTCTTATAGTAATATTTTGGTTAAGGATTTGAATTTTGAGGTCCAATGACATTTCTGCCGATGGGGCACTGACAGCTCAGTTTGAACAGCTAACACTAATGACCTGTTCTGTTTTAGTGCCACACAGCCGAGCTTTGTGTTAAAGCTCGTGGGATAAAACAAAAACTGTGATCACGGTTTTCCTCTCATCTCTCTGCAGACGCTGTGTATGTGCTGTGCTACAGTCTGATCCTGCTGTCCATCGATCTGACCAGCCCCCACGTCAAAAACAAAATGTCCAAGAGGGAGTTTATCAGGAACACTCGCCGAGCAGCACATAATGTCTCGGATGACTTCGTAGGCCACCTCTATGACAACATATACCTGATTGGCCACGTGGCCGCGTAGCTTTACCTACCAGCTGTCCAGCAGAAATCCTCATACTGCACTGAAGAATACGAGTTGGTGATTGACACATACATGACAGTAAAGTATGGAACACTGTATTATTAGATTTTAGATCAAAGGTGTGAAACACCTGAACTGTCTTTAAAACCAGGTCACTGCAAAGAAGGAGGTTTTAAAGTTGAACCATGAAGACGAGCTCTGATACTGCACTGACGGATGGAAACTACTGATTGGTGGAGGAGGAGCACCACTGCCCTCAGCCTGTCACAGATGCCGGGACAGTCATGCTGATTTCCTATTGGACAGGATTTGCCTCACATTCCCCAGTAGGACAAACAGCTCCATTCTTGTAGGAAGCGACACGGGACGTTAGACGTGGCTCAAGGCTAGCACAAGATCACTCACCATTGTTGCTTGTAGAATTAGTGTTACTAATGACGAAGGTACGTCAGTTGACCTTGATACACTGTCCAGGGGTAACAACCAGAATGTCCAAGTGTCAAGATTCAACTAAGCCTGGTTTTCTCTGGCACATACTAGTTTATTTATTGTTTCATTTTATGAGTAAGACGAACAAGACGACAACACATTGGGCCTCGTGTGTGAACATTTTCGTATTCTTATCTCCTACTTTTTTCATTGAGGTGTGCTTGTATGAGTGTTCCAAGTCAGAGTCACTAAGCTCGATCAACTGCACCTAACAAACGTAACGTAAATCGCTCGCTTCAGCTTCATGAATGTCACCTGTTCGTGATGCGCTTGTGAGATTTGATCATTTGACAGAAATAAAGAGGGAATAGTTTGACATAAAGTTAGGCCCATGACTAAGACGAGAGAATACGTGAGAATATTACAGCCTCCCTGCAACCGAGAATGATACTGGACAGTGACCTGCATAAATTTTCAAATGCAGAGGTTCCTGTGCCAAAATGTGCCAATAAAAAGTACAAAATCTAAAACACCTTTCAGTAAATTGGCAAGTCATGTGAGAATATGGTGGATAACAAAATATTATTCTTGCGTTACATTTGTTTTAGTTGTGTATTTTATTTTAGTTCTTTTCTGTCTCATCGTTGAACCCCAGATTGATTGAGATTATTGCATCATAATTCTGAAAGTGAAAGTGTTTTTGTCGCCCAGTGGAGAAGGTCAGACATGACTTGTCCGACAGGTCTGGAGCGATTGTGAAGTTAATTTGTATCTAAGAGAAAGTTCTAGAGACTGGTGAACACCACAAATGTGAAATTATTTAAAGGTCCCATGTTATACTCATTTTCAGGTTCATACTTTTATTTTGGATGTGTCTTCCGGCTGCTCTGCCTCAACTTTCAGTGATTTACGGAGATCCTGATGGACAGATAGCTTTACTTGTTGTTAGCAGTTACTTTAGCTACTGACTACTGCTAATGGTGGCTAGTTAGCTCAGTTAGCCATGCAGCTATCCATCCTATTAACTTACTCTGCGCGGACTGGAAGCTTGGCGCTCCGGGGGTATGTTGGTGTTTACACCTCTGTTAGTACGGGAGCTTTTTACTGCTGGGTGCGCCCAGTTCAGGCAGAGTCAGCTGATAATGGCAGCTACAGTTAGCAGTAGCTAACAGCTACTGTAGCGATAGCAACAAGTAAAGCTGTCTGTCCATCAGGAAATTCCTTAAAAAACAGAGAGTTGAGGCTGGAGAAGGTCCGATGCTATTCAGATCTGTTCATGACATCGTTAAGGGAACCAAAATGAAACCGCATGTTGGCGCACACATTTACTGAAAGACTGAGCAGGAGTAAAGGAGAGGATTTTGTTTTAATTCAGCTGAAAATATTTTGCATAATATGGGACCTTTTTAACATGCATGAATTCAAATGGATTGTTGCATAATACATTTGATGGACATGCAGGTAAAAAGCAAAGTAAAATGCACATTCTCCGTGTTGTAGGAACCAACTAGCTGACTTCTGTGCGACTTTTAGTCCAGATAATGATGATGAAGATTATTGAAACTGAATGTATTAAAACTGTTTCTTATACATGACATTAGGGAAGAATTTAATCATACTGCTTTGAGGTGACGATCTTTTTGTGCAGCCGATAGAGCACAGCAGCGTCTACAGTATGTGATGCTGCTTTATGAAGGAAATAGTAGAAGTCAGGGTTCGGTGATGGACCTGACTCTAATTCTGGCATCATTATCAAGGACGTGTAGAGAAAGATAATGTCTGCAATTTTTAGCTTTTGAATTGTCCTGGAAGGATTAAACCACTGGCTGAGGTTCAGGAAATTATTGTGTTTTAAAACTAATACTGATATAATTTTATATTTTTGCACAATGCACATGTATTTACCGCAATTGCCACAGGTTTAGCTTTAGTCGTAGGCCTCCATTGTTTTTTAAACTCCCTGGAAAAACAACCCAGTGAAAGTTTTCTTATTTAACAGTATATAGTATTTTTCAAATAGTGGAAGCTTATTATTCTTAACAGGGGCAACAAGCCAGAAGAGAAGATGTGGTGGCTGACAGGCATTCCAGTGGTGTACAAACGACTTCAGTCAGAACATATTGATGATTTCAAATATTCAAAGACATTAAATATTTCCAGCTGTTGCTTTTTAAAAGTAAATCAACTGAATAATGCCCATCAGACCTGAATGCAGGACGAAAGTCACTTCTACCCATGAGTCCCAGCGGCTAACATGTAGCTGTGACAGTGATGGTGGAATGGAACCATAGCAACAGCCATGATGACACAGTTTGTTAAATTGAGGGGGTTTATATTATAACCTAGATATCTAGTTGCAATACCAATCAACATTTATTTCTTTTTTGATTTGTTTTGTATCTATATAGATTTTGTTTAAAAAGTCTCTTCATTAGAGGCTGAGTTCAGAATTTATTTTAATTAATAAATAATGTTATTGGGGATTCCTCATTGCTGATGATGCACACAGATCAAGAACTTTATCTTCATTGTTTTCTTTAAAATTATGAAGGTAATAAACTTCCTGTAGTGTGATTTTGTCTTTATAGTTACCAGAATACTTTATGACTGACAAAATGTACTGAGAAATTGTTCCAAATATTTGACTTATTAAATCTGTGCTTGATTTTACAGACATGTTTTAACCACCTACAGCTGTACAGCGTAACACTCATTTTATTTGATCCTCTCTAAATTTAAACAGTTCAATTCATAGTTCAGTGATAGATGTGGTTCTCCTTCCCCACGAGATGAAGGTGAAGGTGTTTCCTTCCTCTCTCTCTCTACTGCTTGTGGCTGGAGGACTGCGATGGCACCCAGTCACATTACTATTTCATGTGGTTTGTCAGCTAACAGTTAAATAAAGTATTTGCATAAACAAGCAAATAAATAATTATCAATCTAGAGTAACTGAGTCATCAGACACAATCAGGTGGCATTTTTAATAAAAGCATACAAGCAAACAGAACATGCACTAGTCTGATCCAAGTCATTAAAAAGCAGATGTGATTTGGTACCGATATTCTCACTTGGTTAAATACAAATCCTATCCTAACAGGCCACACTACTTCTTGCAGTTCTGTATGTGTATGTGTGTAAGCGTTAGCGCTTGCATGTTTGAGATCAAACAGCCGAAAGAGTAAATCCTCTCCAGACACAATATGACCTTTGACACTTGACCTGTGTTAGTGTGTGTGTGTGAATGACCTATCCCTGGGTGATGTTTGTTTTATGTACTGCAAATGAAAAGAGAGCAGAGATGCACGACCTATCCATACACACATGTACACATACACACGCACACAGAGGTAAAACTTTCACAAAGTGATTCTTCATTTTAATCCTGATAGATATTCAAATATACAAATACCTATCTGCAATGAAAACAGAACTGACTCTGAAAGAATGAATGGAATAGTGTCTGCAGCAGTTTGAGTACCAGTAGCGCTGCGGTAGGAGCTTACTCAAGTAATTTGTATCAGCTGTAACAGGTAAAATACATAACTGAATATTTCTAATAAAAGATTGCCTGACCCCGAATAGTCGAAGATTCGATGCTTCGACGGACGGAGCCTGATTCGACTGTCAATCTCACAGTCGAAGATTCGCAGCGAAACAAGGATCACGCCATTTTGGCGATATGGGGGTGCTCAACATCTGATTTTAAATAGATCTACCAGTTTTCTCCCAGTAAGTTAATATACAGCCTATTACAATGCACATTTCAATGTTTAATCCTGTAAATAAATATGTAAATAGAAAAAACTTTCAATAAATAAATAAAGCGTGAATAAATCCAAAATTGTAACCTTAACCCTGGGGCGTCAGTGCGCATGTGTAGGCGTAGCGTGTGTGTGTGTTTAGTGGCAGAAGAGGAACACTTGCTGAAGAGACGGAGCCCCGGCTTCACTGGCGTTGTGCCGAGTTGTCCGTACCTCACGGGACGTCGGATCATTTATCACCGTTGATGAACCACACAGAGAATATTATATCGTTTTGAAACAGCCGGCTACTTGAAATGATGAGGTACCGCGACGTGCATGCAGTTGTCGGCAGCACGGCATGCACGCAAAAGTCTGCACAAGACCGGTGAATCGCAGGCGAGAAAGAGAGAGAGAGATAAAATGGCCAACAATAAGCAATCACCGTGCACAAAAACACCCATGATTCGACAATCAGTCGACTATAGGCAGGACTTGACGATTCTGATTCGACTATGTAAATCCTTAGTTGGGGACAGACCTACAATCAATACTTTTACTTTTAATGAATCTGACAACCTTATATTGTCTAAAACAATGTCAAAAAAACTCTACCAAAAGTAGTTTATTTGTATATTTAAAGGATCTCCATTAGCGGATGCCATGGCAATCAGCAAATTGTCCTGAGGTCCACAGCTGACATACTTTACAAAACACATTACATTAAATTGCATTAATATATATTAATATCACAAAATATATTGTACATTATGGCACAGAGTTATACCTCCTAATATCTTCTAATAGAGCAGCCCAGAACAAGTCTGGCAGCCCTGTTTTGCACGACTTGGAAAACTTGGACGACCAGCTTTAGAGCAATAGCCAAGGTGACACAAAATCAGTGATTTAGAAACTGCACCCAACTTGCATGACTGTACATAAGGAGAACACTTTCTTGTGACTGCAATAACAGCCCATTTCAGTTATTAATGTGCTCGGTCCATAATAGTTGACTGTCAACGAATAGGCCCAGCAATTTGGCTTTGTCCATGTGTCTCCATTTTAAGCTTAGACACCAATTTATGTTGTGAACCAAAGACAATACCTTTAGTTTTAGATATATTTATGGTTAATTTTTGTGTTTTGATCCAATCATATACTACATTCAGCTAGCTAGACAAAACTTGATTTAATTCATGGCATGTGGATGCTGCATAATAAACAGTGGAATCGTCAGCATACAATGTTACACCTGCATTTTTCACAGCAGAGGGAAAAAACTGGAGTGGTCCCAGACAACTTCCTTGAGGTATACCACATGCTAAACTACTACAATATGATAGACTACTGTTGTAAAAGACCTTTTGTTTACCAAAAGTAGTGACATGAAATGAATTAAATAGTTGAAATAGTTCAAAATAGTTTATAACCTTTCTGTCTATTGAATATTTTAGCACCGTTAAGATCATCACTGAAAAAGCTATACTGTGTATATGAGGGGAATGCACTGCTTAATTCCTTCACTGTGTGTGTAAGAAAAGGACAACCAATTGTGCCACTGTGAGCTTCTCTGTCAGGGATGTGCCAGCAATTACTTAAGAGGGCTAGTTCAGGTTTTTTGAAGAGGTATTTATTCTCATCTGTGTATTACCTGCAGTAAATGTTATCGTCATCATTTCCCCAGTTTGGAGAAGCAGAGAGTTGTACCGTCAGGGAAGGTAAGCAACATACTGCTGTGGGCACGGTCAGTAGCAAAACAGATTTTAGCCACCTAAAAGAAAAAAAATCTATGTCAATTCATGTGTATATATTTAGAATATTTATAGTGCTTGCCGTCTGTGTTGCCCTTAGGGCATTATATGAACAATGCTTTTATTTTGAAATGTGTGTGATACTGTGTATGCTCAAGGACTTCCTGGTTAGTCATTTCAGGAAGCCAGCCGAATCTGTTCCCTTGCTTTATGACTTCATCCACTTTGTAAACGCCAGAGAGGCAACATCGTAAGTAAATTATTTCATAGTTGTACTTAAGTGAATGTTTAAAGATAATATATACATGGAAAGCACATGTAGCTAACAAAATGGTGATTTGTTGCAGTATTTACCTGTCTGATAAGATGATGTTAAGAGCCACAGTAAACATCAAGAAAAGCTTAACTATGACTCAAGTCATGGAGGAGTTTAGCTAGTTGGATAGCAGCAGCTTCTATGCTGTAGGAAATACAACATACCGTCACACAGCCATTTGCTTTGGACATACATTTTCTCAGCCTTCCGTAATCTTATGCATAAACCCATCCTGAATAACACCGCAGGGGAATATTTCCATTTTTGTTGTATTAAAGAAGGCACTGAATCTGCCTGTAGTTGAGAATTATCAATTGCTTGTTTGCATGGATGTGAGGAACGTTGCTGATGATGCTGCGTTCCCAGCATGTAGGATTACTATAAGATAACCTCATTAATTTAACACTGGTCACTGATGTGGTGGAGTGAATCTGGGATGTTCCAGATGAATGTATTAATGTGTAATGTTGTGTGAAGGGAAATAATGAACACCACCATCCAACACAATGTAACCCGCCAGGTCTGTCTCTCTCTGTTGCTGCTGATGATGTTGACCCAAGTTGGGTCTCAGGAGGAGGAGGAGGAGGAGGATGATGATGATGATGAAGGGGCTAGTGTTTATTTAGTCCAGCTCAGACCGGTGGGCCCGGGTCGTCGTCTGGTGGCGTCCCAGTCCAGAGAGCCTCACTTAAGACTGATGGAGATGATGGATGGCCTCCTGAGCCCCAGAGCCTCTGCACTTCATCAGCATGAGCAGCCACTGCTGCTGACACTGCAACACACACACACACACACACACACACACACACACACACACACACACACACACACACACACACACACACACACACACACAGCAGGCTGGTTCACACAGTGCTCCTGCTAACACACACCACTGACACTGCAGGTACTGCTGCTACTGCTACTACGGCAACTAACACTGATCTACTACCTATTAACTATTACTGCTGCTGCTACTGGTAATAATAATACACATGGATTTATTATTATGATACATTACACTATTATGGGTTATGGAATTACAAGCATGATGTAATAATAAGAAAAGTGATAGAATCATCTATTAAAGTAATATTTTTCTACTCTTTTTATTTTTATCAGTTATGTAAATTAAAAAACAAATTAATAATGATTGAAATTAAGAGAGAGAAAATGAAGTATATAAATAAAATTATAACAAATAAATAGATCAAATACGTTACATGGCAGAAACACCCAAAGAATCTCCACGCCAAATCAAATGAGTGCCCTAAGTAACATAACACCGAGATAGCATTAGCACATTCTTACAAAAAATATTGATTTATCACCACAATTTCAATTTACATAGCACAAGTCCATTCTTTTAAACACCGTTTCAGTCATTACAAACTGACACTGTGCAGCCAAAAAGCTTTGCGCACATTTCTTTTTATTTGAGAGGAGATCTTAAAGTTTTCAATGATAACAAATATGTCAGGCTGCATTGGGGGAATTTATCTGCTCAACAGTGTAGCATGCTCCCTTTGAAATGTAGATTTTCTTACATCAGAAAATGTACAACATTTGAGAAGCAGAGGTGTTTTTGAAACTTCTGTATCTGACTAAGAGCCATTTGTGGCTTGGAACCAAAATGTTTCTAGTGTAATAAAATCAAACTTTTACAGGGAGTCTCAGGTCTTTGGGAGGCAAAAATCACAATTACCGTTTTGGACTCAGCATCTGGACAAGTGTTTAAAATTCAAGACCGAATGTTTTCCATTTGATGCAGTGGCATCAATATTTTGATTTAAAACATTTCACTTCCACGAATAGCTGGAACAAACTTATAAACATATTAAATTAAAGGGAAATTGATATTAAGGGGGGAAAATAATCAATACACTCAAATCTCTGTACTTTTGATTTGCTCCACTAAATGTATTTTCTGTACTTTTTATGCAGTTTCTTGTCAATTAATTATTATACAGTTAAGCCAAAGGTGTACTAAAATAATAATTAATAATAATTACAAATGCAGATGCCATTTGCAGTTTATAATTAACTGAAGGTGCTTCGTGTTGGAATTGTCCCTGGTGCTTCATCAGATCTTGTGTATTGGTAAATGAATGTTGTGGTGGGATTCTGCTGCCACAAGCCTGTTAGCATCCAGCAGCCACTGAAAGCTGCCCAGTAAAATGCAACTCCTAAATGAAAAGCACAGCCACATGAAACAGAGATGGAGAATCAATAAAAGCTCAAATGAAAAACAGAGGATTAAGATAGAGAATGACAGAGAGGATATTAACCCATATCCAATGACACGACAGAGAGAGAGAGACTGACGCAATTATGGATGCAAGAGAAAACAGAGGATTTACAGAGAGAGAGAGTGGAAGAAAGAAATGTGGGAGAAAGCAGGATTAACTGGTATCACATTGCTGCCTGCTGCGAGCCAGGAAGGACTGGTGGCCATTTCATATGGTGGATTTAAAAGTTCAGAGCTCAGCTTCAGCTCTTGATCATACAAGATAGTTTTCAGAAATCGGGGAAAAAACTGACTCTTTATGACCGAGGAATACATAAAACTAAACCTTTCAAGTGATAATCCGTTTTTATATTCCACGCACTGGAATAATGTGAATATGAGTCCATATTTATGAGGGGGAAAGAAAAAAAAGCTTTGAAATTTAATTTGATATTTTGACTCTAGTGACCTTTTCTTGAAGCTGTTTGCCACAAATAATTTTGTTCAATAAGACGAGAATATGTAAAAAGTTTTAAAAGTATACATATGTTTATTTTTTTTACAGGGACATTGGACATTATTAAACATTGCTGTGAATGCTCTAAACCAAAAAAGGCTGTTTGTCTTCTGGTAGACATGTTACATTGTTATCCCTAAAAATAAAATAAGATTAAAATTTAAATAATTATTGAAAGGTTTAGAAGCATGCAGAGCATTACTAAAAATTTGAATTTTAAAGTTAGTTAGGTTTTAAGTAAGGTTATACAGGAAATCATTATGCTACATTGTCTGGTACTAATTAAAACATTAACACACATACACAGCATGAAGGCACTAAAACGGGACATATTAATGTTAATAGGAACGTACTAAAAAGGCAACATTGTGCTACATTATTAGGCATTAATGGAAACATGCAACACGGAAGATTTCAATACACGTATGTGAAAACCAACACGTGCATAAAAAATAAATAGGTCTGGGACATTAAAAGCAAGGCCATAATGAAAACCATTGATGCAGTTCACACCCCTGACTGATAAGGCAAAGCAAGGGCTTAATGTAGCTAAAACATTAAATGATGTAAATGTAAAAAGATTTATTAGCATGAGTAGAAAATACTACGTAAAACTACGTAATCCCATTGGATAATAGGAATCTGCTGTGATGATAACAGCAAGTTGAAAGCAACAAGTTGAGAACTATTTAAAAAAATATATATAAAACAACTTCCTTGAGTGAAAATCAATGGGAGCGTATAACCCAATGCGAACATATATATGTGTGTGTGTGTGTGTGTGTGTGTGTGTGTGTGTGTGTGTGTGTGTGAATAGCAGTCATTGTTGTAAATGTCCAGTTCTGCGGTTTGAGTTTTAAGTTTAGCTCAAATTAAAGCAAGACTGACACTTTCGAAAGAAGACTAGAGAAGACTATCTCCTTACGAATGAATTACGATTATTATGTTACTATTATTATTATTATTATTATTATTTGTTGTTACTGTCATTGTTATTACAAATATGTTCACTCGCCACAGTGGCTGCTGAAAAGTGGGAATGCCTGCATGAAAAGTTACTAAAAGCATGGCTATGCATATGAAGAGAAGAGCGCTGTCTACAGAAACACAGTCAGCTGGATGTCTAAATAAAGATGTCACAGTATCTCTCATACCGTGTGACTGACAGGTGATTTCTGCAAAAGTCATCACAGAAACACCAGGGCAAACAGCTATTTTCCCTGGCTGGACCAAAATATCTCACAGATTAGCACTTTATCATTGTAAAACGGACCTGTTTTGTCTTTGTAAGTCAAACTGAGATAATATTCTCGTATAAAATTCCAGGTTGGGTTATAAGGCATTTCTCACAGGCTTTAAACACACCTTTGGCCTCTTAACTGCTGCTGTCACTGTGAGCTAAATCAAAGCTAAAGCCCTCGAAACAGAGCCATCAAAACCACAGAAACCACCTCCTCCAAACACAGGAGGATTTACACCATTTCTGCTTTCTGTCTCTCTGCCTGCTGCTCTTATTTCTCTCTGTCATTATACAAGCCTGCTGTCAGCCGCCTGCATGGCAGAGCTTTTACTGCATAAGCTATGTACTAAATTCACTTTGATTATGAGATCATTTTATGTTTCTCATATTGTCAATATGATTAGTAACAGTGTTAGTGAAGATTATGATTCTGACCACTGTTATTTATGATGAAAAAGCCTTAAAGCAAGTCAGATAAAACAGCCTGTGAAGCATAATACAAACAGTTGGTTAAAAAAGCTTTGGACACTTAACGTATTATAGGGCACAGGTTTAATACAGTATACACTTGCAGTCACCAGTGCAATATACAATATTTAGTTTTTGTTGTAGAAGCAGTGCTGTATAAATGATTTTACTTTTAACGTTTACTTTATTTATTGATCTGTTCATTTACACAATGTATATGTTAATTTACTTCAACTCATTTTTCCCTATTGATTATAAGATAAGATAAATCTTTATTTTCCATTTCTGGAAACTTGTCTTTGGCTTTACCAGGTTCATTAGAAAATACATTAAAAACATCAAACACACAACAAATAACACGGGGCACATACAACCAGTACATTTAAACACAAAAACCAATACCAACTGGAGCTTCCAGTAGGCCGGTTATCTCTTATGAATTTATCAAAACAATGGCGCGAGGGATAAAAGAGTTTTTAAAAAGGTTTTTTGTTGCCCTGGGTACCCTATAACGCTTTCCTGAGGGGAAAAATTAAAAAGCAGTGTTCTGTCCAGTATGGTTCCAGTAAAACTTCAAGATTATGATGTTATTTGCATGTTTTGTTATAGAATTTCAACAACGTAAATGAAAATAACCACTAGTGCGAGAGGACAGCTTCAATACCAATGCCACTGTCAACCTGTCCTAGATTTTATTCTAATTATTTTCTATCATTAAATATTCCCTCTCTAACTTATTAGTATGGTTGTGACAATTGCTGAATAGTACAGTACAATAGTAATCATACAAAGAATACAAACTGAAAAGTTAAATGAATTCCTTCAATTCTCAGACTGATTAAAATGTCTACTTTTCATATTTTTTTGTTTAATTGACTA
Organism: Micropterus dolomieu; assembly: GCF_021292245.1. Taxonomy (NCBI): domain Eukaryota; kingdom Metazoa; phylum Chordata; class Actinopteri; order Centrarchiformes; family Centrarchidae; genus Micropterus; species Micropterus dolomieu. The sequence continues at coordinate 32,052,224 of NC_060153.1, forward strand.
CAATAACGAGAAACTAGAATGAAAGTCAGCCAGTTGCTCAGGTTGGTACATACTGTACGTAAACCAACATATTCCTGTTGTGGCAGTTACACTCCGGCTCTTACTGTGCATCGTGTTGGTTGGTGTTCAGTCTGGAAATTCAGACACAGACTGGCAAATATTTCTAATTAAGCTAATATGTAGTTCACTTTTAGTATTAACACCAGAATGGAACACTTGAATAAGAAGCATTTTCCCCTTGAAATGTAGTGAAATAAAATGGAAATCCTCAAGTGAAATTTAATTAATCTCTGCAAATTATCCTTATTGAGACACATGAAAGAGACACGAGCTTTGCTAAAATGGATGCATATTTCATTCAAGCTCAACATATATCAAACATGTAGTTACAAATCTTAATGCACCTGGATGAAGTGTATCTAACGACCCCTGACATTTAGCTGAACCATGCACGTAGAACAAAGCGCTATCATCAAACAAGCAACCAGGCCTTTCCCTTGCTTCCTTTCCTTGAAATGAGCTTTGCTACAAATTGCTAATCTGAATTTCTTTACAAGCTTATCAGCATATGGATTACAGAAACTGAATGTGTACTGTTAAAAAAGCATTAAAATTGTCCGATTGTTAGTTACGGAGGGAATAGACAGTTGAAAACTTCCATATAACACTAACTACATCCTCAGCAATGAAATGAGTTGAACTGACACCTCAAAAACTGAAAATTGTAAAGTTTTGTAAGTTTTTTAAGAGGCAAAATCTGACCAGACCATTAGTTTTTCATGTTTTGTCTCAGACCCTTCTAGCAGCTGTTATCCACATTGTTGTCCAGGCTTTCTGCTTTCAGCTGAAGACTACGCTGCCCATGTCTCAGCTCTCGTCAGATGTTGTGCAACACTCAGCAGCAGCTGGCATATCCACGCAGCCCGAGCATAGGCGCTCTCAATGATGATTTATTGGTTAAGAAGACACACAAGGACATGATCACTGTTAGACCACGTTTTCTCTCTGTCTCCCTGTGTCTGTCTGCTGGTAGATTTACAGCTCCAGGAAAGCAGAGAGCTGCTAGCTTATGTTTTCATCACAGACAGGAAGGTAGGAGGAAATTGAACGAGGTGAGTGCTGAGCATTATGTGAAAGAAAAAAAAATCCTCAGAGGGTTTGCTGATGCTGTCTGATGATAGATTCTTTAAAAAATATTTTAAAAAATATATATATAAATATATATATTCCCATCTTTGCTCTGTATATGTTATAAATGAAAGACCACAATCAAAACATACTGCAAAAGTAGAATCACACTGCAGGATGGTGAAGTGGCACGCACTAAAAATAACTGCAGCTGAAAAACACTGCAAGTCAATGCAACCCAGGGGCTCCAGGCCAGACAGAGTGTAAGTGGGATAAGCTGAATAAGTCAGAGTTTCCACTTGGGATAGGCTTTCTGGCAGATCCACTCCAGTCTATTCTTTTTCGCCACAGAAATAGTGACTTGTGGCATCAGTGCACTTAAAGAGCTGATGTGTTGCTCATGACCGAAGCCAACCAACCAAATAAAATACGGTATTCCTCCTAATCCGGTGCTTCTTCCAACTCTGTTACAACTGCATTTCTAAGCATGAAGCTAGAAAAAAGTATTTACGTCAGCTACTGATCATTTTTAAGTTTTGAAAATTTTAAGTTTGTTCTGCGGGTGGCACTCAGTAATACGACAAATGGCCATTGATATCAAGGGAGCATGAATGTACTCAGGAAATTTCATGAAAATCTAACAAATAGATAATAGAATATCTTATGTGCAAAATTTCGCCTTAGAGTGGCACTAAAGGGAAGCTCAGTGAGCGTCCCAAAAAGCTAAGGGTCCCTCCTCTGGGGAGCATGTGTGCTCTCTATAAGCAGCATGACTGTCTGACTATTTTGGTATTTCTTGAGTAGAATATTTAACTTACAGGAGTGGTTAAGGAGGTCGTCAAAATGATTACTATTTAGCCAGGACCAGTAATATTTATGTTAAATTTCATAGTAATCTGGACAGACAAAGTCACACACCAAAGAAAACATTTCCATTCACGCTACCGGCTCTGTGGCTGTTAACAAACTGTAGGTAAACCGTGTACTGCACAGCATACTTACCTGGAGATGAGAAGGATGAACCTGATCCTGAATCAAGACCGTTGGGTTAAATAAAGATTCTTCACTTCGGACAAGCATAACGCTAGGTAGTGATAATTCTGTTAACTCATGTGAGGGAATGCCACTGTCGCCACCTGCTGGTGTAGCTGGTAAACTGCCTGTCATACTTGTTGATTTCCTTGTTGAAGTACACATCGAACAGAATTCCACAAATAAATAAATAGGGTCACAAATGTGATGTCTCCCACAAATTGACAGGAAGCGATCCACAAATGTTCAAAACCTGTTTCACATGTACAAATCGCTCTGTATTTTTGTGGATATGATTTTACACAATACAAATGTAAAAAAAAAAACATATTTGTGGATAGTGAGATGTTTGTGGATCATGGTACACAATTTTGGTTTGTCTTCTGAGGTTTACAAATAATAAAGTCCTAATAATGGCGCTGACTTTTTTAAAAGATTAAAAAAGTCATGGGATGAGCAAGGGGATTCGTCCTCTGGGGACCATTACTGTAAAAAATGCCGAAGTTGTTGAGATGTTTTAGTCTGAACCAACGTGGTTTTCTGAGTTACCAACCAACCAACAGACAATGCCATTCCTCCTGGTCATGGCTTTAATTTGACTGAGAGGTTAAATACTGATTAGTTAAAAATGCAGCTTTATTCCCTTCATACAGACGTAAAAAATCTTGAAAAATTACAGTTTGTCAGATGGCAGGTCAACTGCTTTAAGCCAAGTAAAGCGCCTCTTAATAATAAGTACTGATGAAGTGTATTGACATCTGAATAAGTGGTCAGAGACACATTTGGCCACATTACCACCGACCTGTTTGCAGTATGTCTTCAAGTCCGCACAAGCATTTTCTGGACTTACAGTACAATGTTTGCAGCCAATCAGTGGTAAGCAGTGTCTCTAACCAGTGTTTGTAGTTAGCTGCTGTTAGCAGTTAGCCTGCTAGCTAGATATACACTGTAGATGATGAAAGGTCATGCGTGTGCGTCCGCTCCAGCCATCTGTTAACCAGCTGTGGAATGATGTCTCACATCGTACCTCTCACTCTATCACTTCGCTGCTCCCTCGCTCTCTCCGACCCCTCCCCTGACAGAGGGAGAGGTGAGCTGAGCTAAGTGGTGCAGAGATGCTTTATGGGTAAAGAAAAACTCTCTGAGGAGCTTAGCTCACTGAAAACTTATTAACTTCACTCCTGACACACACACACTCTCTCTAGGGTTAGACTGACACACTGTGCTCCGGATCACTGTATTTGTAATTACTGTGTACTGTGTAGTGTAGCCTACTGTAGTGTAGTGTAAATAGTACTGCTGCCAACAATGCATTAAATTGATGCAAGGACTGGATCTATATCTAATTACTAATTACTATTGCCAGAGGAGGGTTGTTTGGGTCTTTAGATATGGCTTGAGATGAATAATTAGTTAACTATTGTGTATCATTTTATAAAGTTAGATTTAATATATTTTTATATTGTGCCGATCAACTGTCTCTGGTTTTAATGGACATCTTTAACACCTCACTGGGAACATGCCACCTACCAGGCTGCTTCAAGACCTCCTCCATCATCCCCGTCCACCAAAAACCAAAGACCACAGGACTTAATGACTACAGACCTGTTGCCCTGACCTCTGAGGTAATGAAGTCTTTTGAGCACCTTGTGTTGTCCCACCTCAAAAAAACCTCAAAACCATAATGTTAACCACACAACCTGTATTTAAAAGTCTAACTGGATGTTGCATATTTATAATTGCTTACTTGCTTGAACCAGAAATGAGGCTAGAGGGGTCCCTACAGCATCCTATTTTGAGGCGATGGGCCACTGAGTCAAGAGGAAGTATTTGACGAGCTAAGAGTGAGAATGTGTTGCAACCGTTTTTAAGGCAGGGCCTAAAATTTAACAGCTGTCAAAGTAACAGAAAGTTTCTTCCATTCATAAGAACAGTCTATCTACACTCCCTCCTTTTTCTTTTACTATAAAATGGTTGAACAGAAAATGTGTACAGCTGCTACGTTATTTGCTTGGTATTTCTCTTCAATCACATTCATCTGATTTAAATTAATTAACCAACTGTAAATGATGTTCACTGGTTCTCTTTTGGTCCATTGCAGGGATGCAGTAATAGTGTGACGCTGGACCACATACCACAATAACTGTTTTTATCTTTTTTGTATAAAACACTTATTTACACTGCCTGCTGATAACTGCATTCAGTCTTATGTGTATGTCCACAAATTTCACTAGCAAGGACCACATCTCATCAAGTTTGCTTCTGCATTGTGGAGACGCTTCGGCACCCGGGCACGACGAATTCGCCCTTCTCCAAATGGTTCAGTGATGACTGGACTTTGGATGTAAGCTGACCGTCCCATGGAATCAGGTCCCAGTTGGGTTCGGGAGGCAGACAGGGTGACTAACTCAGGTGAGTCCTGAACCATCCCTTAGTGATGCTGCTGTGGGCCTGGACTGCCAGGAGATTCCTTATGATGCACTGAGCTCCTCTCTCCTCCTCTTTCTCTCCATCTGTATGCATTCTTATCCCATTAATGCATGTTACTAACCTGACTTCTTCCCTCTCCCGTAATTTTTCACTTTCTCATCCCTCTTCTCTCTCCTTCTGATGATTTCAGTTGGTGTTTCTGGCTCTGGGAATCTTGATCTGTGGTTGTGGGCCACCTACTCAACACCCGCTGCTAAGTTATTATTAGTCCTATTGTTATTATCATTATTGGTCTATTTTTCATTAATTATTTTTTCTGTTGTATTTTTATTTTTATTTTTTTGTGTGGATATTGGGTTGGGACTGGCGACCTGTCCAGGGTGTACCCCACCTTTTGCCCGATGTCAGCTGGGATTGGCTCCAGCCCCCCGAGACCCTGTGCGCAGGATAAGCGGTTGATGATGGATGGATGGATGGATGGATGGATAGTGGGTTGGGCTGCTTCTCTCTCATGGGCCATTCTGCTGCAAACCCCCAAGACCAGATGGATATTATGTGGGTGAGTCAGCTGTTCATTGTAGAACAAGGTGATCCTGTTCCGTCTCCGAGTTAGGCACAGCACGGTCTGTCCAACGTGATGAGATGGAAGAATCGATTGATAGCAAATGAGGGAATAATGCATAGGGCGAAAATAAGGAATTGAAGACCAAAAAGCTGATCTGGTTGAACTTTTCAATTCTGAGTGAAGCCTGAAACACACTTGTGTCAACAGTGAGTCTGAGAAACTGGAGGGATATGGAGGGGCTCCTGTTCTCTCTGCAGACAGTGGAACCCTTAGGTCAGAGATTACCAGTGGGCTTGATGTGGCTTCGCCTGGACGGGAATGGAGCAGGAAGACAGCCTGATAGGGCTGCACGGGTGGCGAGGATGCAGTGGTTAATTTCACGGTCAAATGTGTGCCCCAGTATGTGTCCTCGCTGAACAGCTGAAGATGGGCTGCGCCTTCGGATTCGGATTCAGTTTAATATGGAAAGAACTTGCTGATACAAGAGCTGTGGAAGGAAGCTGGCACCTGGTGCAGAAGGCTGCAGCTGACGTGAGCTCCAGGACTAGTGAAGCTGGGAGGTCCTGACTTCCCAGTGCCAGGATCCCCAACTAAGCAAGCTGCCACTGTTGCTGTACAAGGGCAGGAGTGAGGCTTTGGCATCCTGGTGCCAGGAGCACAGGCTAGAGTGAGCTGCCCTTCTTGGTATTGGAGCAACTCTATTAGACCATGTTTTTGTGCCCTCTACTGATTGTTAGCAGACCTACTGCATCATTTCTCATCAGTCTGCACTGAACTTGACTGCGGCAGGTGTGTTGTTGTGAAGTATCATATGACAGAGTTTTGTTCTCTTTGGGCTCAAAACAGGAATGCTATCTTCAGCTGGAGACTATAGGTGAACAGTTGCACGGACGTCACGCCGTGTGTGATGACGTCACTGGGAAGAGAGATGGTGTTCATGGAATTGTGAGTATGACATGATGGCAAACGAGCAGCAAGGTTTTGCTGTATTGTCTGCAAAAAGGATTCTGTGCAAATAATGTTTTATCCGACGGGGACAGCGAGATTGAGTCCGTTCTCAAGATGAGGTAAGTGGTAAGCGGCTTGTAATAATTCACATTATGGAATGGTAGCTTAGCGTCCTCGAGGCGATATTGCTTGGTCTCGATTCTGGTGAAAAATATGAGAGCTCAAGAGGAGGAGCGGGTTAGGTGGGTATTTATAGGAAAGCCAGATGTGGCATAATTGAGGTGTGGTCCTGCTCCTGAAACTGGACAGGATGAGTAAGTACACCATTACCTGTATCTGTTCAACCAACTAACATATCTGTACGCGTACTCGGATTGGACGGTGCTTAAGCCGGATGTAGGCGGGACTAACCAAAAGCCTGAAATGTTATCAACATCCACAAGGGCCTAAATTCATGTTCAAATTTGAAAAGACATTTGAATAGAAAGAAGACTTTGTTTAGGCATTTTGTCCAACTTTCCCTAGATAGGCTGTAATGTTTGTACCGGCTTCATAACAAACTTAGCAAATAAGAGCTGAACCATATTCTGCTCCTGCTGCTGCAAACACTCCAGGGTTTATCCTGCCGGATAATAGTGGGACCGGTTCTGTAGCTATCTAACAGCTAAACTGTCAGATGACATTCTTTGGCTGTTTGGTTTCTAATGTGGATACATGGGGTCCTTGACAGTTTGGGAAGTCCTGGCTTTTCTTTTCAGTGCATCTTTAAAACAGATCTTTGAATCACAAAACATCACCAACATCATTAAGTCCTTGTAGAATACAACCTGCACACAGACTCCCGCCCTGCTGGAAATATGCTCTTGCGACTTGTGCCCTGGATGTTCCTTGACACGTTATGGCGTGCACGTGGCTCTGTAGTGTTTTAGGCTTTTAATTTGCAAAGGGCTTCAACTTTAGGCTACCATTTATCATCATTGCTATCATCAGCAGGTAAACCTCTCTCTCTCTCTCTCTCTCTCTCTCTCTCTCTCACACACACACACACACACACACACACTAAACCCGCTTTAATCACAGGCGCCATTAACATCATCACGGAATTATGTGGAAATCAACACCGAGACATAAACTTCCTGTCACTTTTAAATTTCAAACGAAAATGCTCTAATTATCATTCTGCCTCGTGCACTGCTGTCATCACCGTGCAAATGCCAGTTTGCTTGGTTCTGGCTTTATAATAATAGTTTTATAACTGGAAATATTACCGTGGATTCAGGACTACATATAGACTTTGTTTTGTTCTTCTTTCATTGTTTTTATTTTATTTCCATTTTACCAGTTTACTAGTTAACTACTTAAATGTTATTTGTGCCGTTTTAATGTCCTCAAACCGCAGTCACTGCAGCAGCACAATTCTGGCCCTTCTTTGTTTGATTTCTTGTGAGGAAATTCCCACGGAGATTTTCAAGAGTAATATCCAAGAAGGGCAGCCTAATATGTTTTAGGATTATATAAGAAGATAATGACAACAGTTTTACGTTTTACAATTTAAACGTTTTTATAAATTATTATGATTATTATTTTATGTAAAAAAATTAGAACAGTATATAATTTATGTATAGGCCTATTTTTTTGGTAAAGCAGGCTCTGGCCTAGGCTGCTATGTTATATTACAACTAATAAGCTTTATTTCTACACCGGAACATAAAATTCCCCAACACAACAACACAAATTAATTAAATAGGCTATACAATAATAAAATATGTTGTCAAGACTTTTCAGGCCTTTAATTTGGGGTATGCGCGCGTATTGCAGTGTATTAGTAATAACAAGCGGACCTGCATTTCTTACAGAATACAAAGTTTTAACGGAAGATATTTATCAGTTGCCCGAAACCCGATTCATACATTTCTACAAGTACTTAGTCTACATCGTAATTTAACAAGTAGTTCTTATATTTCTCATCTAAGACCTCTTTTCACAAAAATCACTGAATGACGCAAAACACACAAAGAAAAGAAAAACTGAAGTTGCTTACACAACAAAAGCTCTTAATTTGATTTCTAATAGGTTATAAAGTTTATTTGCAGTGTTTTATATAGACATTACACTGTTCTGTGTACAGAATAAAATCGGCAACATCGTTTTACAACCAGCACGAGCGGCAATTCTTGGCTTGCGATGAAACGCTCTTGTTATTTACTCTGAAATTCATCCTTTAATCTCCTCCAAGTAAACAGAGATGCTGATCTGAGTTTATTGGAACTAAAATGTGTAAATGAATACACGACATTGTGCACGCCTTCGCGCGCCTACCCAACCCAACAGACTTTATCGCGCGCTGGAAATAAACGGGATTCGCTCGCGCTGAAGTTGGCAGTGTGTTGTCCGTAGCAGGGCGCGTTCACGAGCCCAGTTTAAAAACTTAATCGGAGCTGTTTAGTTATTAAGCCTCTTTTAGCTGTTATTCATCACGCTCACGCGCTTCCTTTGCCGCAGCTGCCCCCTCCTCTCTGTCCAAATGCTGAAAACGGAGCTCAGATGAATCAATCAGGAGCTCAGCAGCGTGTTCCAGTCATTACAGAACATTAGCACAGCATGTAGTCTGGAGTCACTGACAGGAGCAGAAAATATCAACATGATATTCAGGTGAAATGCAGCAGTTCTAGTGAAGCCATGCAAACATTAGCCTACAGCTTAATTCTCTTTCTACTCATGTCAGAAACGAAGCTGCATGCAAATAAATGCTGAGGTGGATGATAACAACAAGGTGCATTTACATTTACTTGAATATTTCTACTTTGGGAGACTTTTTTTCCTAGAGATTTGTCTGGTTTATGTATAAAGTGGTTCATTTGCAGTTTGCACTTTATTAGGCACACCAGTAAAATCTAATGCAATGCAAAACAGCTCAGAGCATCATGCAGAGCAGTAGAACTCCGCCACTATGAACCTCTGTGATAAATATAATATTGATTATAATAAAATGATAACTTCTGTAATGAATTGCATTATATTACATAGAAGTACCACAACTAATAGTCTGTCCTGCCCTTTTTGTGAATAACAGTAGTGTGAGTATTGTCATTTATAGTCAATTGTTATTACAACAAATTGGAATTATGGGTCTTCAAGATATTGAATTTCTGTTATATTCTCTGATGAGCCTCTATATATACATTTCTATTATCTGGATGTCTTTATGCTGCATGTGTGTTGACTCTTTCCCTCACTTTCTCTTTTTCCATGTGCGGTTGTATCAGTATTCATGTTTGTGTCTGTGTGTGTGCGCATGCTCGTGTGTGTGTAAGGGATATCCTCTTGGCCTTGGGAAAAAAATCAGCGAGCGACAGACTGACAGAAAACAGACTATGGCATAGAGCTTCCTCTCAACTAATGAATTCCTGATCACATTTACACACACACACACACACACACACACACACACACACACACACACACACAAAGGCCTTTTTAGCTGCAAGCCCACAGACTTTGGAGACCGAGGGGAGTTTCTTTAAAATCAGATGTTGCTAGTTACAGAGTAAAAATGTTAATAGTAAGCTAAAATAGTGATACAGTATTTTTACCTGGAACATATACATACTTTTGTTATTAGTACATTTATTTGCTGCTAGTCTGGTAATAAATTACAAACTGTTTACCACACCGGCACTGCACAATTAAAGCTATTTCAGACGGAACCGCATGATCTGGTTGCTAGTTTTTCTTTTTATAAATTCGCTGTTCTTTTTTGAATTGTATCCTTGGTGCCAAATATGCAAAACTCATTACATTACACGTGCTGGTAGGACATTAAAGGGCATTTAGACTTGGCTCATGCAGAGTTCAAGGAGGTAATGAGATGAAGGAAGACAGATCGTCTTTACTGCCGCTTTCATGTGAGGAGGCCATCTGATGCTGCTGAGTGCGGAAATGGAGAAACAAGGTTGGGGTAGTGTGGAGTGGCCTCTCTGACCAGCAGGGAGCAGAATAAACTACTAAAGTCCACTAGATGATGTTAGAGAATACTGCTGCTACTACTGCATTACCACCCCTACTACTGCAGATACTGCTACCACAGCTACTATTACTGCTGTTACTTCTACTGGTATAATGATAACAGTTACATCTGTTACTGCTTCCATTGCTACTACTGCCTTAATGCAACTTCTCGCCCGCTAGAGCTACTTTCAATGTAACTACTGCTTCTACCATGACAGCATATAGTACTAGCACTAGCACTACTTCTACTAGAACTTGTAGGGGAGAAAAACAAGTACCAACTTTGTCACCAGTACGCAGTACCGACACTACATTTTTCCTCTTTGGCATACAAGGACTTTTTCTTGTGCACGAGCACTTCTCACAAGGTGGAAACTGAGTAGAGAAAAGATTGGGTGCCGATACGTACGCTAACATGTGAACAACATTTGAATGGAGGGAGCTGGTCAAAGTGCTGACAAATGAATACAGGTAACTCTGGAGTGCACTCTGTAAAAATATTACAATCAAGAACTTCCCTAGTTGCATGTACAGGGGATGGTTGTGAGACTTTTTAAACCCACTCCACCCCTGTCAGCCATTGTTTCACAAGCACCAAGCATGGTGGTTTGAAATTAGCTGGGGAAACTGCATCACATGTTTTCTAAAAAAAACTACTTTTTAATCTAAGTCTAACAATTGTATCTACAATAGCATATATACAAAAAAAATGTAGTCTTGGTCAAAAAATGTACCTCCTTACCTCAAAATCAATTTTTTCTCTATATATCTCCAGACTTGATAACCATCATGTCTGATCGGGATGGAAGAAGGTAAATATTGAAGGGATCTAATGACTCCTATCTTATCTCTAATTGGTGGAATTGGTGTTGTTACAGGTCTCCCCATGTTACAACCATACCCGGTCTCCCCTACTGCTATGATGATTAATCAGCTCTCAAAAAAGGAGAATATCTTATTCAAGTGGAATGTAGTATGAATAGACTGTTACTTGACTTAATGTTTCTCAGAAATAAATACTTCTATATATGTATATGTATATATGTATATGTATAAAAACTACTAAAGGAAAACTATAAAAGCCGATATTTTGAACAATAATCTAGATTAGAGTCAATCACAGCAAAAGATCATGCATCCTGATGGTAATCATTTCAGTGCCCTACTCTCTCCTCAGTTTAATGATGCTCACCAAAGTGGTAACCGTGTTTTATTTATAAAGCATACAGTAAATGGAAATATCCTCCCTGATTATCATATGTAGGTTAACACAGGGCAAACAATACAGTGACATGTGTTGGACAAGAAACAGGCCAGCTCAGATTATAAATACATTTTTGTTACTTAGCACAGAGTAACAAGTAACAATTTGGTCAGTTTCTGCATTTATGTAGCTTTCAGTGAAAGAAAAATGTGAAAAAATTGTTTAACATTTGCTAGAGCTAACTGTCTGTTGGACTGGGCAACAATATTTTTTCCTTGAACGCTCCATCCATCCATCATCCATCCATCATCAACCGCTTATCCTGCGTACAGGGTCGCGTGGGGCTGGAGCCAATCCCAGCTGACAGGGCGAAAGGCGGGGTCCACCCTGGACAGGTCGCCAGTCCATCGCAGGGCAGATATCTATTCACTAAAGATTAAACCTAATCTAAGTGAGTTTTAACTGGATAAATGTGGTCTTTTATCTAAGAACAGGTTTATGTAAGCAGATATAACAAGTTGTGACTAGAGGCGGAAAGTAACAAATTACGATTACTCATGTTTTTTGTGTATTTGTATTTTTTATAGTAGTTTTTTTAAATCTGTTATTCTACTTTTCCTGAAGTATGTTTTGTTTAAAGTATTGTACTTTGCTACCTTTAAAATCTACTGAGTAAAAAAAAAAAAGTGCAAGGAAAAACTTGCGACCACTTTGGTTTCATCATGATGCAGCATAAGCTGTGAAAAAATGCTCTATTAAGTTACTGCTATTGCAAACCGAACATTTCCTGCTGCAGCAGCTTCACTTTAAAAGCATTTAACTGGCGAAACACAGGTTGACTTTTATTTTGAAGTAGTCAGGCTGCACACCTCCACCTTCTCAGCCAGGAAACCAACTCCTTTCACTTTCGCTGTTCGCAGACTCATGTTGTGTGCAGCATAAAGTCAGATCACGGCTGCTCACCTAAATATGGAAAATACCAATAACAGACCACAATAGTTTGTTAAGCTGCCCAGACTTCTGTGCCCTGTGGTATTAAAAGGCATCTGCTGTTACCATAGTAACTACAGGTGTCTCATGCACAAAAACATCGCAGCTGCATAATAGCGTCAAAACCGGTTGATTAATAAATCACGGCAATCAGAGTTACATTTACAATTACAGATTTTAACCATCACTCCTCAGTGAACTCCTTGGCTGCTGTCTGGGAGCATTTTCTAGTTAAGTAGGCATATGTTGATTTACCATTATGGATTTAGGCCTACCGTGTTTTTAAGGAGTCTGTTCACACTGATATCAGCTAATAAAAGCGTTCATTTTGCGAAAGTTGAAAACAATAAACAGTAATATCATTATCAATCATTACAATATCAATCATTTTAGGTTAAAAAAGTAACTAGGTAACGTTTGCTCTGAGTAACTTCTTACTTTTACATGAGTAGATTTTTATACCAGTAACTTTACTTGTACATAAGTAAAAGTTCCTAAAAGTAATTGTACTTTTATTTTTGGACTCTTTCCACCTCTGATTGTGACACATTTGAAGATAATAGAACACAACAGCCAACATTAACACAAGATGTACAGTATTGCAGGTGGACAACCTTGATATTTTATCTTTCAGGCTGAGTACGTCTATGGATCTGCATGTATGTTTATCCTGGTCTAAGATGCCAACCAGCAAACAGGTAACCCTCATGAAACATTATTTTTCTAAAGCTGAAATGTGCACATGTAATTTGGCCCTTTCATTTATTTAATATTATTAACTATGTTAACTTAATATTATTTCACCAATATCAATTACCAATGATCTTCTGAGCAGTTTTATTCACCCGCTGCAGAGCCCTCCGGTCCTGGGCCGTGCACCTCCCATGCCAGTGTGTGATGTTTTCAGTCAGGATGCTTTCTATTGCTGCTCTGTAAAAGCTGACAAGAACTTGGTGTGGGAATTTGGCCTTCTTAAGCTTCCTTTTAATATATAGTTGTTTCTGAGTTTTCTTCACCAGCGTGGTGATGTGAGACGACCATGTCTACTGTTCACCTGCTCCACCTCAGCTCCACTGATGTGGACAGGAGTGTCTTTGTCTGTTTTCTCCAAAAATCAATAATCAGCTTCTTGGTTCTGTTGACGTGGATCAGTACAACCTACTGCTGCAAATATATTATTACATCTCTGTGCACCAGTCTGCAAGACTGTTGATATACTCCTGATAAGAAGTCTCATCATTGTTTTAAATTCAGTTGATGATGGTGGAAGGGGTAAATCATTGAACTGAAAACGTCACAGTGCATAGAAAACACAGCTTAAAACCATAAGAAATAATTTGCTGCACTTAAATACCTTTTTGCTTTTGTAGATATCACTAACCTGTAAAAGAAGAGCAATAATGAAGCACAGGAAACTTGCTGCCATTCGTCTTGTCGGTCTTCAGAAAGGTCCGTAGTTAAGAAAGTCTTAATTTCTGCATGCGCTCTGCTGTCCCTACTGTTAGTGGCATACATATAAACACACGAGCAGTGTTGGGCAGTAATGATAATATTACTTTTCCCAGTAAATAGTAGTGTAAGGAGTTACTATTTCTGAAGTAGCAATAATATTACAGTTACTAATCTAAGTAACGCTGCGTTACTGAATGCACCATCCTTGACGCTAATGCGCAACTGTGGTCAGCAGCACCAGATCTTATGTTGTTCAAGCCAACTGTAAGCCAAAAAGCTAAAGGAAGAATGGAGCAGGAGGGACAGAAGTGTTGTTTCGACAGCTGGAAGTATCACCATTATTGTGTCACAGTCTGAGATGCAAAGAACATTGTCGTTCATGGTAAACTTTGTGCGACCAGCTAAAAAACTGTCAAACCGACAACAATTCTAGATCTAATTTAATGAAGCATCTGCTAAAGCAGCACAGCAACATGACACTTGAAGAAAGAAACGCCGGCCGCTGCTGCCAGTGAAGCATGCACTGGCAGTGGTGTTTAGCAACGTTGTATGTTTTGTAAAAACACTGAATACTGCTCTTATAAACAGTAGTTCAAAAGTTTCAGCCAGTGGTGTTAAGAAATGTGCGTTTTGTAAAAAACTTTGTCCTTGTTGTTGTTGTTATGAATATGATATTTATTCTGTCCACTGCTTGCGTGGCTCTACAGAAGGTGACAGATAGCTAAACAGATGTCTTAGACACTGAAAGGGTTAAATGATGAGTGAGACGTGGAAGTAAAGTTGAGGACGGTTTGTCTTCATCAGCTTGCTTTCTTACAGTGTTTTTCAGCAACTCTGTGAAACTAAGAGCAAACACACAAAAAAGCTATTAATGTAACTAAAAACAGTGCAGAAATATACAGATGGTTGCACTACACGTGGCAAAAAGGTTATGTAATTTTGTATAAATATCACCAAAAATGAAGTTATACAACAACGTATGCATCGATACTCATCTATAAAGTCAAAAGATGTAATATAACTCACAATCAAAGCTTCTCCAGGGTTCGATGCAGGTGGATGCTGAAGATAAAACAAAGATGAATCACCTAAATTTTCCAAACTAATCCTAAATGGCTGGTCTGAACTATGACCCTACTCATGTGATCACAATTAACCAGTACAGCAATGACATTCAGCTGGCAGCAGTCTTCAAGTAACCACAAGGAGGTGCTAGTTGCCCTTAACCTGTATGTAACATAACAATATTAGTTAAAAAGTTGGGAGAGATTGCTTTGTTTGGGGGAGTCGTGGAATATAGTAATGTATGCTGATGATGTGCTGATGATACACGGAGCAACTTTTAGAGCAATGGTGCTGGGCAATGTTGCCGTCAATGGTAATGAGTAAAGATTACCACCGTAATCCCCTTCCCCCATCACTCCGCCACCCGCCCTGCCCCGCCCCGCCCCCCGCTATCCATTCAAAACATAGTCACCAGCAAGATTGCAACATTGCTCAAAAAGTTGCCCTTTGTATCATCAGCTTGATGTGACCACTGAAGCTGGGTAGATATAGTGAGGGCACAGGAGACACTAAGGAAAAGGGAAACACAAGAGACACAGGCCCAATCCCAATGTCCACCCTCACAGACTCACAGACTTTGAGGCGCGATCCGGGGAAGTCCGTGAGGGCTCAGGGCCGTCTCACTGTCAAATCGTCATTTCTGCAGACTGTAGCTGAGAGAACTGGCCACAGTTCATAGCGGCATGACGTGAAACACGGGGGTTACCCGGAAGCGAGAGAAATATCACGGCAAATCCGCGTTATAAGAGAAGAAAACAGGAAAACAACAAGCATCGACACCTTCGATGATGTTAAAACTGTTGAAAGTTTTCTTCAGAGGAATGCAATCACCTCATTACACACTTAGTTTATTCAACTATTTATTTTAGTTTTTGCTTAATGATGCTGTTTTGACCAACAATTGATTACTGACAAATCTATATTGACATTTACGTCTCCTCCACTCTGCAGGGCGAGAGCCTGCAGGACTTAAAATCAGATAAAAACATGAAATAAAAAGTGTGAAACCTGTTTCAACTTTGTCAAGGTGATAAAGTGGCAAAGGGCTGTCCTGTTCCTGTTCACCGCATTTTGAGCCCTCGCAGCCTCTTAAACTCAATCCCTTTCCAAGTGACGTCAGTAAAGTCTTTGAGGCTTCAGGGATTAGGGTTTAGGGGGGACACTGGGCTTGGGCACAGCTATGACAAGTGAATGTGGGCTGATGCTGATACAGCAAATGCAGATGCTGTGTCGCATCCAGCCAAGGCATGGAACACGGGAAGGGCCTTGGACCCAGAGACTTGGAAGTCCAATGGGCAGGTATGTATCTGCGGTGCCACATTTTCCATACTCTACATCACCTGTCAGACCTGTGATGGGAAGTTCGAACACGTCTTCAGACACAAACATCAGGCCTACCCTCCATCACATCATCACTGTCAAATGTTGTTGGGGCTGTCTTCAGCTTTAATTCAATACTAATAGAGCAGGTTATCCCATAATCAGACGGTGGTTCGATCCCCGGCTCCTCCAGTCAGCATGTCGAAGTGTCCTTGGGCAAGACACTGAACTCCAGTGAGTGTGTGTGAATGGGATTAGTTTCTGTTTCTGATGGGCGGTTGGCACCTTGCACGGCAGCCTCTGCCATCAGTGTATGAATGTGTGTGTGAATGGGTGAACGTTGTCAGATGTCAGATGTTTCGGAATGATTTTAGTCATTTCTTTATACAGAAGATGATAATTGGCTGTGGAACGTTCCTCTCTGCCTTGTCTTCTTAAATAATCTCACGAAGACCTTTGATGGCCGCAATGTCTGAAATATATAATAATAGATGCTCCTATTTTTCTAAAAGAAGCTATTATTCATGGTGACTCTTTTTTTATCTTCAGCTTTTTGTTTTGTTTTTGCACAGCCACTAACCCACAAACATGAACCTGACAGACAAAGACACAGAGAGACAGTCAGTCAGACTTTAAACTGTCTGTCAGAGTACATCTGTGACTTGCTTTATGACCCGCTGCACAGACCCTCATACACAAATGCATACAGAGAGAGGGCATACATCAATTAAATCTCGACCAAATTCAATTAACCTTTTGTTTCTTGGGCCAGTGACACGGGGCCAGGGGGCCAACCAGAACACAACAAACACACACACACAGGCCTGTGGTACACATTAAATGAATTAACGATGGTCCAGAACCTAGTCTGGACATCGTCTCTGAGGCATCTGGTCAGCACTGCTCCGCTCTGCTAATGTCTCTCCCTTAAATGTGTCTTGTTCACCCAGGGCTGCATTCACACATTCAGATAAGAGCTTTATCTCACGTTAAAACAAACATGGAAAAGGAAAAAACACTAAATGAAGCTGAATTCTAGGGGTATGTGTCGATAATTTTAGAGTTTACAGGTGCATTGAAAAAATAACTGATTGATAGTGAAAGGCTCAGTAAACCTTTTCAGGTGTTTTATGTTAATTAGCTGATTGGAGCTCTTCTCAGGTCAACATTTCTGCATTATACATTTGTTATTCTGAAATTTTAATTTTAATGTTTTAAGGTCCTGGATTTTTGATTTCTATGAGCTGTAAGATTAAAACAAAAAAGAAATATTTCTCTTTATGTGTAATGAATCTAGAATATATGAAAGTTTCACTTTTTGAAGTAAATTGGAAAGAAATGAACTATTTGTATGAATAAGAGAGCAACTGCAACCTGCTGCTACACTGAATGGCCCAGTGTGTGGATGTTTCTCAGTGTTGCCAAAAAGTTACATACTGTAATACAATTTTTAAAATAGTGAAAACATGTACATTTACAACAATGAAAAGATTATTATAATGATAATTTATACCTTGTTTTAGTCAAATTGACAAAATGAAAGAAAACAATTTAGCTGTTTAAAACCCCTATGTGTAGGATTATAAAACTACTTTTGGAGTTTGGAGACTCCATGTGGTTGTATGAAACTGTAACAGACATTGGGCCTCATGCATTTACCTATTCTTATTACAACTTTCTCTCTCTACTTTTTGTACGGTGGGCTCGTCCTAGTGCGCCTCGTCAGGTTCAGCAAACACTCCTTACTTCAGATAACTGTGTAAATGACCCGTGTAAACATGAAGAATGCTTTCTGTGTGTAGCGTGCATTCATGAGAATTGTACATTAGTATAATTACTGCCCAATAATACAGTATAAGCCTCAGCGTCCTGCCCCACATGTCAGCAAGTGTTCATTCATGAAAATGAGAATGAGAACTTTTTGAGTTCGGAGATTGAAGTCATCATTTTTAACAGCGTCAGCAGTGGAATTAAAGGGAAAGGGTTAATCTTTGTTTCACATTTGCAAAAGCAGCCCGTGCCCATGTCAATCTCAACCACGACAACAACCATTCATCTGTCTCTGCCAATTTAAGAACGCTGTCACTTTCTTCCAGAGGCCTACGGTACAAGGTACAAGGTTGTTTATTTGTCATTATCCAGCACAAGGCTGCATAACGAAACAAAATTTGTGGTTCCATCATGCTACACACCCAACATATAATTAATTGTATTTTAAAATATGGTAACATATAAAATAAAACAATATGTACGGTTATTTATATGCATATACTGTATACATACACGTATCCACCAAGAACATTCTGCAGTGCATTTTTTGAATTTGCATCTGGGGTGAACGTGAACAGCAGCAACCAGATGATAATTTGGTTTCATCTTCACAGTAAACAGACTGCGTTTGAACCCCAAGCATCATCCACCTCTTCTCATCTCGCCAAAGTCTTGCGCTGACAGCTCGGAACCCGGACCACCTGTCGAGTGCTGGATCCGGGATGTTGATGGGGCAGGTCGCTGTAACGATGTGGGCACAACAGTCTCTTAATTACGTCAGCATGAGTCCCATTTTGTCCAGACCGGACCTTTAGGAGCAGAAAGTTGGTCCTACGTGGATCCTATCCCAGCTCCTGGCTCCTGGTCCAGTTGTGTGGGCCGGGTGGATTATGGTCTGCTGCTCTTTAATGATGGGGGGGGAAAGTGTAGCGAAGGCACTAAGGCATCCAAAATATTACACTTGCAGCTGATCTTATTATACAGAGACAAGTTAACTTTCATTTAGTGCATCAATTAAGTTATTTTGCTATTTGAGATGTTCATATTAATATTGTAGTGTTATGCAGAAACATCAATAGCCATGAATTTTTTTAAATGACTTGCAGATTCAAACATGATAATGTCAACATAAGTATGAAGTGTAATTTATATAGTATTTTTAAACTTAAAATTGCTTTAAATAATGAAATACCGTAAAACTTTGAATACTAGCCCGGGCTTTTATTTGCTAAAAACACTGATTTGACCCTGCCTATATTTGAGACAGGCGTCCATATGGGACAGGCCTTTAATTCGTCTTGCACAAAACTATAAGAGGCTACAATGAAACAGTTTGTTTATTTCAAACAGATTATTACTTGTATTTAAAATAATCCAGTAATTTGAAGGCAGCAACGTAAGGAAAAGCCATGGACGTCACATAACAGGATTCACAACTTGGATTCATTTTTATGAGAAACTGTTTTGATTTTACTGATTGGATGGACACTTACAGACTAAAGGAATATAAATAATCAAGGAACGGACACATTCGGGCTTAACTAGCGCTTCAAACGTAACGAGAGTCTGTACTTTTCTTTCTTTTCATCTCTTGTACATGCCGGTTACATTGGTAAATCTATAAGAAGTAGACTTTGGGGCTCGTTGTTTCCGTTAATTGAACTGAACAAGTGAATTGTGCAGAATCTAACCCATCTAAAGATGTGTAGATGTGATTGTTCATACTGACACATTGATCACACGTTTAAACATTAATAATCTAAACAGCTTAGAAAGCAGGCCACCTGTGGAGTTTAAGAGGTTTTATACACCCAAAGAACTTCTATAAAAACCAGCCCAGGCATTTAATCGTGGCTGGCGTTTATTTGTCACAATGTATTCCAACACCAGGCCAGTAAAGGAGGTAGGCGGCTGGTTGGGACTTGGGTGTTAATTGAAGTTTAACGGTGTACAGTCCATTAGTGAAAAACGTACGCTGGGAAAACAGCAGACTAATTGCACTACAACAGGTCTGGATCATTTGTAAATTGTGTTCGTGCATGAGTGAATATTCAAAATACATTTGGTGAGCGCTCCTAAATCACCCGTACAAGTTAACTCAAGAACAAATCTGTTCTGTGTCATTCTCTACAAATGAAACAAATTGCCATCAGAAAAGACATAATCACATAAAATAAAAAATCACAGTACAGTATAGACCCTTTTACAGCTGACGTCACCAAAAATATACGTGCACCCCTGGTTTCCAAAACAAATGTAGACTAATAATCGATGTAATGTAGCTAAAGTTTGACAACCCGTTTTAGCTGGTGTTAGATTTGGCTAGTAAACAAAGAGGTGTGTGTTAGTGTTTTATTTGCAGGTGAAGCTTCAATGGACTTGCATAGTCCTGATCGTATGTATGCCTTCTGTGTTTGTAAACACAAAACAAAGGCAGAAACCTAAGGCAAAGATCAATAGATGGGGATAATTAGGCATGTTCCTCTTAGTCATTTTAGCTTTTCCCTTTTTCATTGCCATGACTTTGTCAGATAATCAATATGCTTTGAGGGAGCGTGCAGTTGGCATGCTGACTGCAGGAATGTCCACCAGAGCTGTTGCCCGTGAATTGAATGTTCATTTCTCTACCATAAGCCGCCTCCAAAGGCGTTCCAGAGAATTTGGCAGTGCATCCAACTGGCCACGTGTAACCACACCAGCCCTGGACCTCCACATCCAGCATCTTAGCTGCCGTTAGTGTTATTTGCACGGTACAAGATATTTTCATAAAAATACTAAATCAGAACTCTGTGAGTAGCAGTGTTTCTGCTTTGCATGACTTATAAGACCCGATTAAAGAGCCAAACGTGAACGTCTGTGTCATCTTTTCTAAAGTCCTCCGTTTTTGGTCCGTTTAGGTCTTCATTTTTGCTGTTGGTTGGTTGGTAATCATTCTCTCTGGTTGGATGAAGCCTGACGATAGACTGTATATAGCCCCGCTCTCCCCTACAGCAGCCAGTTAGTTTGAAAACCAGTAGGGATACAACACCAGTCAAAGATCCTTTGTTTTCAGTTATGGGTTTAAAACAGAAAAACAAAATGTTTTTGATTTGGTTTTGAAACAAAATAAAGAAGGAACAGACCATACATGGATTGGCCTGAGAGAGCCGTGTGTTTAATTTGTAAGTGAGGCTATAGGTCATTGACAATAAGGTGAAAATTTTATTTATTAATAAATGATTTCATTGAAAAACTACATACAGTCCTCTCCAAAAGTATTGGAACAATAAGGCAAATTCCTTTTTTTTTGTTGTTCACTGAAGCCATTTGGGTTTAAGACCAAAAGATGAGTATGAGACAAGAGTTCAGAATTTCAGCTTTTATTTCCTGGTATTCACTGTTACGCCCGGCCTACGGGAAGCCTGAGCGCAACATGATGTCTCCTCTCTTTTCCCCACTCCCCATAAATCATCAAAGGGCTACGGGATATTCTGACGGTTAATGTTAGATTTATTCACAAATGGTATAGAAAACCAAGACATCAGGGAGAGCTAGGCCAAAACAACAAACAAAACCAACTTTTCCCATCCCAATAATTAATCCTACAACAAAATAAAATACAAAAGGAAAGAACAAATACTTAACCTGACTCGCTGGCCAGAAAACAGGAGAAAACAATATTCAAAATAAATGGCAGCTCTCCCCTACTGTTTTCCAACATCACACCGCTAACTTCCAGCACATAGGTGAAATACAACAAAGGGTAAGATATAATACACCGGGAGGTTTTCCCCCAGAACTGGCTGGGGAGGTAGGGGAAAGGGAGGAGAGAGCGCGCCGCCTCCACACAGCTCCCTTTATACAGCAAATCCTCCAGACCAATCCGCTGTCCACCATCTGTAACACAGACAAACAAAACAGCTCCTCCCTAAGGTAGGGAGGGTAACAGCAGGCAAAAATACACATCACTGAGACTCACATCCAAACCAATATGACGCAGGTCATAACATTCACATCTAGATGTGTTAAACAAGTTAGGACATTTCGCCGTCTGTATTAGACCACAGCATTCTTAGATGAGCAAAAGTTATGGCACAAATAATCTTAAAGTAAATAACATTTAATATTTGGTGCCAAATCCTATTTTAATGTGGTATGTACATAGCAAATAACATATTATTTGAAAAGTTTCAGTCTGGTTTTAGGAAGTACCACAGCACTGAGACTGCCCTGCTTAAAGTCACCAATGACCTTTTAATGTCTGCTGATGAAGGCATGTGCTCAGTCCTGGTACTCCTGGACCTCAGCGCTGCTTTTGACACCAATGATCACAACATCATGTCAGACAGACTGAGGCACTGGGTGGGGATCTCTGGTACTGCCCTAGAATGGTTTTCATCCTACCTGTCAAATAGGAAGTTTTGCGTGTCTGTAAACAACTATGTCTCTTCGTTCTGTCCTGTTAAATATGGTGTGCCTCAGGGGTCGTTCTTAGGACCCATTTTGTTTTCCTTGTATCTGCTTCCCCTTGGACATATTATCCATAAACATGGCATTTCTTTTCATATTTATGCTGATGACACACAAATATACTTGCCCGTCAGATTCACAGACCCTGGAATGCTGAGTTCACTTAACAACTGCCTTTGTGAAGTTAAAAAATGGAT